>NW_005878284.1:0-7835 GCF_000147115.1 Myotis lucifugus | reverse complement strand
TTGTTTGGGAAAAATCAAGGGGAAAAAAATTGGCCAGTTCAAATACCAGTCTGTCCCTCACACACCCCTACTTCTCTCTATCTCTCTCTCTCTCTCTCTCTCTCTCTCTCTCTCTCTCTCTCTCTCTCTCTCTCCTACAACGTGATATTCTATGTGAAATGCACATAGAGAATCATCGATGTATACATAGCACAGTGCCTGACATATATGTGTTGATCGATGTATACATGCTTACTTATTCACTTATTTAGACATCTTTTTAAAATGTGTTCAGCATTTCCTATGGACCTATACCTTCTAAGATAACCTCCCCCCAATAACCCCTGCCTTTTGGAATCTCTGTCCTGGTGTTACTCCTTGCCCTCGAGTGAAGGGCTATACCTAGAGATCAACAAAGAGAATACAGCAAAAATAATGAGACGTCTCTTCCACGATTAGATTACACAATAGTGAAACTTCCATCTTGCCAGCACCCTCTCTTTTCTTTCTGGCTTTGATAAAGCAAGATACCATGTTGACTCATATGGCAAATATTTTTTAGCCACACAGCCGATAGACTGCAAGGTACTGAATCGTGCTAATAACCCTGTGAGTGAGCTTGGATCTTGATCTTTCCCCAGTTGAATCTTCAGAGAAAATTGCGACCCCTCTTCAGATCTTGCTTGCAGCCTCACGAGACTCTAACAGAGGACCCCTAGAAGCTATGCCTGAATTCGTACTCCAGAAGAACTGTGAGGTCATGCATATGGCTATGTATTAAACCACCAAGATTTGGGGCAATTTGTTATGCAAAAATACAACACGAGTACAGTGTGGACATTGTATCAAGTGCCAGAAACATAGTGATAAGCAAAATAGAAATGTCTTTTCTTTCAGTCCTCATATTCTAGTAACCAAGTAAAAACTGTCTCATTATCTAAATTTAGAAAGAGTTCGGTAGTCTAGCTACATTGAAGCCCTTTTCAAATAATACGTCAGGTATGTATTGCCCTGTAACAAACCACCCTAAAATGTAATGTCTTATAACAGCAATGATGAATTGTTTCTCATGACATTCTCAGTTGGCAGGGCGGTTCCTCTGCTGGTTTTGCCCGTGGTTGCTCATGTCACTGCACACACATGGCTGGAAGGTCCAAGATGATTTCAGTCACATGACTAGCTGTTGGTCATGTGATCAGCTGGCGTGCCTCAATTCTTTCACATAAATCTCTTACCCTTCAGTAAACTGGGCTGATTTCTTATGTGGCAGCTCCAAGTCAGTGCTCCAAGAAGGCAAGACACAATGAACACACACACACTTTTCAAGCCTCTGCAATGTGTTTGCCAATGTCCCATTGGCCAAAGATGGTAATATGGCCAACCCCAGAGTGAATGTGAGGGCCAGTATACAAACTAATGGTTATGTATAATCAAGATTTATTGAAAGCCATTGCTGGAATAATCTGCAACAACTAGTACTGACATTTAGATTAATAGAGATATTCCTAAAATGCTATAATTTAAAGGAACCTTAGGGACATGTAGTTCAACCCCTTCATTATATAAATAAGGGAACAGATATGATAAAACAAAATAATTGCCCTGTAAAGAACAGATTCAACATTAAAATTCAGATTCTTGCTAGTCCAGTCATATTCTCTTTGCACTTCAGTGCATATTACTTGATTGCCAACCTCAGACCATGCAAGGAATTTGCAAAGGAGAAGGTCGCACCATTCCACTCGGTGTTGTAGGATACAACTCCAAAACACCTGATTCTTTTTCCTTTTGCCAGAGTTATTTTAGTCCAAAGATATGTTAGCTCTCTAGTAATTAGTACTTCCTCTATCTCAAACTATTCCACAATGTGCCACTTATTTGTGGGGTCACTGCTACTAAACTACTAAATAATAAGTTATCTCACACTAGCAATTAGTGATCGAAATCATTGTGTGTTTTATATATATATCCCATATAATTAAAGGCTAATATTCAAATCGACCAAATGGCGGAACGACTGGTCGCTATGATGCACACTGACCACCAGGGGGCAGATGCTCAATGCAGGAGCTGTCCCCTAGTGGTCAGTGCGCTCCCACAGGGTGAGCGCTGCTCAGCCAAAAGCCAGGCTCACAGCTGGCGAGCTCAGCAGCAGTGGCGGGAGCCTCTCCACCTCTGCTGCAGTGCTAAGGATGTCCGACACATCCCCTGAGGGCTCCCGGACTGCAAGAGGGTGCAGGCCAGGCTGAGGGGACACCCCTAAGTGCATGAATTTTGTACACTGGGCCTCTAATGTGTGTGTGTGTGTGTATTTTTTAATTGATTTCAGAGAGGAAGGGAGGGGGGAGAGAGAGAGAGAGAGAGACATCAATGATGAGAGAGAATCATTGATCGGCTGATCCTGCCCCCTACTGAAGATTGAGCCCACAACCCAGTTATGTGCCCTTGACCAGAATCGAACCCAGGACCTTTCATGCTGACGCTCTATCCACTGAGCCAAACCAGCTAGGGCACATCATGTGTTTTTCATATGGGTCCACTTTCAATGCAGTTATCAAAACATTAGTGAGTTTAACTAAACACATGGCTTTTAAACTTCTCCAGCATTCTTAGTATTGACTTCAACTAGTATATCTTTATACTTTCGATACTAAAATACACTTGCCCAGGCTGTGGGTACAGATCAGCACAAAGATTTTTGTTATGGAGGTAAGTGCTTCTGATTTTCTGAACCTGGATTACTGAGGTTCTTACTTTCTGAAGCTTTTGCTCATGATGATTTTTCAGATACAGCTGCTGAAAAATGCAGAGGTGAATCTTCTTGAGAATACACCTGCCTTGGTAAATTATTCCCATTTTGGTATCCATGCCCATTAGCCACTCTAGTCTCTAATAATAGGATTCAGATTCAAGGACCAGAGGGACAGCAGCTTTCTGCTTTTAGCTGATGCTATTCTCACTCTTTTTCTTGTAGTCTGAATCATCAAATCACAGAAAAGCCATGATCATCATTGAAGAAGTTCACCTGACATCTCTATTTGACATTATTTTAAAGATGCCCACTAATCAATAATTGTAGCCTCAAAATATTTCTTCTTCATATTTTGGTTCTTGTGTTATCTGTGAAAGAGTCTTTAATAGAATGCATCCATAAGGCAACAACAAAATAAAATATTATAAAAAGTAATAAAACAAAAAATTAATTTAAAAAATTAAAATTGCAAAAATTCAGATAAAAGTAAGTTAATTAAAGTTGGAAGACAAAGCCAATAAAATCTTCTAATTTTATTATGAAGATAAAATTTTTGAGAATGAAAAACAGAGAAAGAATCTAGGATATATAGTATCTTACAATAATTTATCTCAAAAGAAAAGAATAAAGAAAAACTGGATTCAATGATATATTTAAAAAGAGAAGAAAAAAGATAGAAGTGATTTTCCCAGAGTTACAGAACATCAGTTGTCAGACTTAAAAGGCTGCCTAATAATTGAAATGGTTCATGCCTAGACACCATTTCATAATTGCAGAATCACAGGGAATAAGTGAATATTCTAAATTACCCTGAGATAGAGGTCAGTGTGAAGTGGAACACTATTAGGCCACTTATAAATAAACTAGAATGTTACAACAGAATAGAAAAGGGTGTTGAATGTTTTAAGGATTAAATGATGCTCAATGTAGAATTGTATACTTATTTAAACTATCAAAAATATAAGTAAAGAAAAAATACATCTTCATATGTATGAGGACTTAGCCACTCAGACACTGCCACTAATGCACCATTCCTTAGAAAGTATTTTGAGAATGTGTTCTAGGAGAGAGAGAGAGAGAGAGAGAGAGAGAGAGAGAGAGAGAGAGAGAGGGAAAATATGGGATCTAGAAAATAATAATTCAAACACAAAAAAGTAATAAAAGAAACTCCCAGGAAAAAGACAGTATGGGTAGGCATAAAGAATTATCAGGCCAGCTGAGCCAGAATGGTTCAGTGGCTGAGTGTTGACCTATGAACCAGAAGGTCATGGTTACATTCCAGGTCAGAGCACATGCCCAGTTGTGGGCTCCATCCCCAGTAGGGCGCGTGCAGGAGGCAGCAGATCAATGATTTTTTTCTCTCATCATTGATGTTTCTATCTCTCCCTCTCACTTCCTCACTGAAACCTATACAAACATATATATAGTTATCAAGCCAGAATAAAACAGAAGTTTGTAGAGATTCAAAACCAAACTTTATCGGATGATATTTGGAACAAGGTTGCATATATTTATTGATAGTATTGAATAATCTTCAACTTACAAATTCAACCTATAAGCAAACTGTTTAGAGCTTAAATATGTTACAGAAGAATATATAAATGTAACATGTAATGTTATCTATAGGGAAGTAAATTATAAAAGTAGACACATAAAAGGCAAGAACTGGAATGTGAAAAAATAGAGAACTAGAGATGGTAGGCGGATCCTAATTATTTTCAACTCATGAAGGGAGGCATCAAAACATTCTGGCTATTAAAGACAAATAGGATGTATATTATTTAAAAGATACAAGGCTAAGCAACAGTTATAACCCATGGGGTGGGGGGGAAGCAATAATTGGAGGCTATGGTGTGAGTTCAATCCTTATCTTAAGGCAGAATAATCAATCAATTATGAAAAATATGGAACGAGATATTTGGTAGACGTATAAATACTGAACAAGGTATTTGGTAGACATATAAATATTGAACGAGATATTTGGTAGACTTATAAATACTGAACAAGGTATTTGGTAGACGTAGATAGGAGTATATTGAAGGGGCACTGTCAGCACCTTTCCTATAGCCCTGTGGGCTTTGCTGCTGTCCTGTGCTCCAGGCACCTGCACCTGCACCTCTGTGTCTCAGCACTTTCACCAGCAGCTGTTCTGCCCAGCGCTGGGATACGTCAGAACGACAGAGACATTAACCACCACCCAGAGCAAGACTCACCTCTGTCTGAGGGAAGAAGGTGCACAAATCACCCATCTCCTTCCATACCTTTCTGAGGTATGTGTGGTATATTTTTCCTGTACAGCTAATCTCTGCTCACTAATCACGGTAACTAACCTTGTATTAGCTGCCTTTCCTTCCCACGCCATTTCCTCTTTTTAAAAAAAATAAAAATAAACTACTTGTATTCACTCCTTGTCTCAGGATCTGCCTCTGGGAGAAATCTAAATTAAGATGTACTTGTAGATATGAAATCAACCAACTGGTATTAAAATGATTTATCCACTGAGGATGAGAAGTAAGGTAAGGAAGCTGCTATGCATTATAAGCCCTGAAGCATCATTTGACTATTAATAAATGTCCCTATTTTGATATATAGATAGATAGAAATTGACAGATGATAAAGATAGGTAGGTAGATAGTTAGGTAGATAGGTAGGTAGGTAGGTAGGTAGATAGATAGATAGATAGATAGATAGATAGCAGGAGGATCTATTGTCACACATGTTAATTAATCCAGCAAATTTATAAAAATCACTGAGGGGATCAAGCCCATAGCTGACCAATCCAAAGTACCCTCCACACACCAGCCTGACAGGACAGATGAGATACGATTCACTCACAATGTTTGCTTTTCATGTGCTGTGGTGCCCATGCCAATGAGAGGAATAACAGGCAGACATGGCACCCGAGAAATTTCTGAGCTCACAACCCAGTTTATCTCGTAGATCTATCTACCCTTCAAACTGTTTCTTATTAAATACTAGAGGCCCGGTGCACGAATTCGGCATGGGTGGGGTGCCTTGGCCTGGCCATTGATTGGGGCCAATCAGGGCTGGCCAGTCAGGGGGAGGGACTGCAGGAGGTTAGGCTGGGCGGGGGGAGGGACGGCGGGAGGTTGACTAGTCGTTTGGTCGACCAGTTGTAATGGTTGCTTAGGCTTATATATATATATAGATTGGTTATGTTCTCAGTACACACTCCTGCCAAAACCCAGCTCAATTCCTCTAACTTTCACATTTCCAAGAAAATCAAAACCATAGCATCTTCCTCTGTCACCCTTATATTTCCAAATTTGCTGCTGACCGAGACATGCACAGCTTGCTGGCTAAGTCACGTTCGCCTAATTCTACTGATTTAGTCTATTTCACTTGTACTAAAGTAATGCAAACTCTTTCCAAACACACAGAATTGTATGATTCTATATTTTCCTCTGGAAATCCTTTAGCCAAGCATATTTCACATACTTCTTACTTAATCTAATACATTTCTATATGTCAAGCAATGGATTTATCTTCTAATCAATATTGAAATATATTCTTCTCATATTTTATGTTAAAATTGATTCTTCAAAACAAGTGAGCCAATCTTTCAGGGTCCCCTTGTGGTTCTCGTACCCCTGGCATGCAATCATGTATCTCCATAGGAGTGTTGAAACCCAGTTGGAAAACTGTAGACCACACGGTCCTTATGCAAAAACAGTCCTTATTCTTTTGAGTGCGTTTCAGATGTGATAAACTTCATGCCTGGCTGATGGATTCCAAGTTGTTCCAAATACAAGGAAACTTTCAAGAGACTTATTAAAGCAAGTTGGGTTTGGGTGGGCTTTTGAACGACGCTCTGTTACCAATGGCCTGACATTGCACAAGGACTGAATTTTTCACTGACAATTGTCTTCACAGTAAAGCGATATTTTTATTTTTAAATTTATCACTTTTTATGAATTAAGCCAGTGAGTAAAATTTGTTATATCGTCCCATCTTTTACTTATTTATCTTTATTGTTGAAAGTATTACAAATGCTTTTAAGGTTTACTCAGCTCACTTTTTGTGTCACACAGCAATAAGCTGACCCAATCTCTCACCTACATTGGGATAAAAAATATTTTCCTAACTTGATCATGGGTTCATTTGATGACAAATTCTAGAAAAGAGAATGTTTTCTTCTTAGGAAACAGTCATGCCAATCCCCCAAATTTTTACTGGAATCTTGCTGCGAAGAAGACCTTAGGTGATCAGGACAAACATGGACCCAGTTTTGAGGATCTTATAGAGCTAGACACACAGACTGACAATAATTAATAAAAAATGTGATCCTTATAAAAGTAAAATAAAGAATTATAGCATCCATTGTCATTCTCTTGTTAAATCCTTTTCAATGAACTCCTGTTGCTCTTAGAAGAAGTATGAACCGCTCATCATGGTCATAATAATCTAGTTCCAGTCTGTTACAGCCTTTGCCTAGAACTCACCCCCAACGCCCCTATAAACTGCTCCAGCCACACGGATGCCTTTCTGCTCCTCACAAGCATCTAGCCTTTTTCTGTCACCAGGAATTGGTACCTTCTGTCTCCCCAACCTGTGATGCTCTTTGGAAGACCTTCGCAAGTCTAATTTGTTGTCACCTTTAACATCGCAGCTCGAATGTCACCTCTAAGTTTCAGGAATACAACCCAAACTGAATAAAGATATAAGATTTCTGGGTCACCATGCCAGCGTGTGCCATGTTGAATATGAAAAGCATGCTATGCCTTTTCCCTGCTCTGCTATATGTCAGGGAAGCGATCACATGGCTGGTTTCCCCAGTTCCCGGGTCAGCTGGCTTCTGGCTGGGTTTGGGCGATGGAAGGTACCAACAGGATTAGAAGTCAAAGAAAAAAGTCGACACATAGCATTTCTGGATGTGGACATGTCTCCTTGTGGCTCCAGCCCCTTCAAACAGGCCTTCAACATTTCTGCTTTCATTCGGCATCTCAAATTCCTGTTTCTGGTATCAAAGCCCACTCTCTCTGTCCTTCTCATAAACCCAATTTCTCAACTGTGGAAGCTGCTCAATTTTTAAAAATATTTTAATTGATTTTAGAGAGAGAGGAAGGGAAGGGGAGAGAAACAT
>NW_005878283.1:0-7836 GCF_000147115.1 Myotis lucifugus | reverse complement strand
GATCATTTGGCAAATGAATAAGCTCACTTGTGATTGCATGAGATTGGTCATGATTCGCATTGCAAAAAGTCTCCAGACAGCCTCAAGAGCACTCACATACCTGGAGTCAATGAAGTCCTGTACTTTGTTATGATTGATAATATTTTTTTCAGAAATTTGAATATTTGCACAATCATGCCCTTTATAGATGTATTTAAATAAATACTTGACACTTTTAATGGATGCACAGACTTCAACGTTTATTTGACAGTTATACTTAAGGCACAAATACTGGTTATAAGGGACAATCCAAGTGTTATTGACAACTTTATTTCCAATAGACATGGTGCTACCAGATCTTCGTTTGTATTTGGGATATCCATCAATATTTCCAATGGTCACATTTTGAAATTCTTTTGGATATCCCTTTGAACATTTTCCATACATGGACTATTTGGATATTGTATTCCACATGGTCCATGTACCATATTTGATTTTACAATTTGAAAAAGTCAAGGACACTGGTCTACATCCGGAATTTCTGTATTAACTATACGGTCAATGTCATCTTCTGTTGGTAATTTGGATTCACTAACTAATATCAATAATATGTGAGCGTGAGGCAGTCTGCATTTCTGAAATTCAATGACATGAATTTTAGTTATTACTTTGCCAAATCAAATTTACATATATCATTTGGTCTTCAGAGATATTCTGTCACAGATGCCAGCCTGGAGGAATTGGGCTCCCTTTTCCCTCCTGTCAGGGTCCCTGGTGGGGCCGATCAAGGGTGGGACTGGCTGGGGAGAGGGGCCACGGGAGTTTGGGGGGGCTGATTGGCTGCTGGTGAGTGCCCGGCGGGGTGGACGGGGGCTCGGAAGGAGTTGTGAGCTAAAGGCCGCAGGGGTGCACTTCTGGTCTTTGTGGCTCGCCGCTTAGGTTGGTGGCCCACTCGCTGGCCACTGCTGGCTTTGCGGTCAGGGACGCGGGCCCCGAGGTGGAAGGAGGCAGGGAGGGAGTTCGGCCCCGTCGTTGGCATGGGGAGAAAGAGCCCGCTCCTTGGCCAGCCCATCCCTGAGCAGCATCTGCTGGTGACCTGGGAATGCACATGAGGCCGGCACTCAAGTCCCTGCCTCCAGCGGGAAGAGCACTTGCTCCCCACAGCCCGAGCTTACAAATGCTGTGGTTGAACCCGAATATAAAAGTAGAAAGGCCAATGTGGCCGAGCTGAATAAACCTCTACGGGAGGCAACCAGCAGGGCAATTGTGGACAGGGGGACTGGTGCCGCCGGTGAGCAGCCGGCCCTGCACCCTGATTGCCCTGCTGGACACCACCAGCCCCCCCGCATCACCCCGCCACCACTGCCGGTCTGCTGCTGCCCCCCAATTGCCCTGCTGCCGGCCACCTCCCTCTGCCCATTGGCACCCACCTTGGCTAGCCTGGTGCTGCCCTCTCGCTGCCCCTGCCCCCCGCTGACCAGTGGTTCTGTCGTTCAGTCAATTTACATATTAGGCTTTTATTATATAGAAAGATGAATGCTTAAATCTATATTCTATATTACATGTCAATTTATAAAGAAGTCACTAATAAGAAAGACTTCTTTCATATAAACAAAAAATATGTACTAAACTTAGATTATCTATGAAGGACTCTCCCAAGCATTAGGGTTATGAAAGCAGCAGAGATGGGTGGGAGAATAATTACTGTTCTCAGAGAGTTTAAAGCATATAAAGAGATAAATAGCCAAGCAGGCAATTACAATATGCTTTGATTAGTATGATGATATGTGTAGTGTAAGGAATTATGAGAGCACATTGGAGGGGTACCTAAGATAACTTTTGGAAGTGAGGAATGCTGACAGAAGGAGTAATAGTAAACTGATGATACCAGAGGGGTAAATAGAAGTTACCCAGATAAAGGGATGAAATTAGGATGTGCCTGGATACACAGTCAGCATGATAAGTGTGGAGAACTGGAAACAGTGTAATATATCTGCAGCATGGTTCAGCAAAAAGGAAAGGGGTGTAGCTGGAGATATGAGGGACCAGGATAATGAAGGGCCATATGAACTGTTCCAACAAAGTTGGACTTTACATTAGACAGTTGAAAAGGCACAGAAAAAGCCAAAACAGAAGAGTCAAATAGTAACTATTGTGATACAAAATTAAAAGGGACAGCATGGAGTAAAAGCAGTAGTTTTATTTCAAACTAGAGGCCCAGTGCACAAATTATGCACCAGTGGGGTCGCTCGGCCTGGCCAGCAATCAGGGCTGATCGGGGCAGGCTGGCCAGGGGGTGGGACCGTGGGAGGTTGGCCGGCCATGGGAGGTTGCCTGTGGGAGCACACTGACCACCAGGGGTCAGCTTCTACATTAACATCTGCCCCCTGGTGGTCATTGCATGTCATAGCTACCGGCTAGTCACCTGGTCGTCTGGTCATCTGGTCATAATAGTCGCTTAGGCTTTTATATATATACCAGAGGCCTGGTGCATGAAAATTCATGCACTGGAGGGGGGAGTCCCTCAGCCCAGCCTGCCCCCCTCACAGTCCGGGAGCCCTCAGGGGCAGGAGGTGACCCGGCGATCAGGGGAAGGCGACACCCCATCACACCTCTGCTGCTGCCACGGCTGGCAGTGCAAGCCTCAGCCGGCCCTGGTTTCCTGAGCCTCAGGAGGCCCTGGGTGGCTGGGCAGTCAATTAGCATATTCCCTCCTTATTGGCTGTGGGCGCCACCATCTTTGAGGGCGTGACAGTCAATTAGCATATTCCCTCCTATTGGCTGTGGGTGCTGCCATCTTTGAGGGCATGGCAGCAATTAACATATTCCCTCCTTATTGGCTGTGGGTGCTGCCATCTTTGCAATGGCGTGAGGGTCAATTAGCATATTCCCTCTTTATTAGATAGGGTTTACTAATGAAAAGTTGTAGTATAATTTCACTCATTGTCACCTTCCCAAAATTGGAATTAGTTTTATCATATAGAAAATACATACATTTCGCTAAACATCTATAGTTGATGCCATTTTCTTAGAAAAAGGTAGATTTTGGCTTCTAAAATTGTTTTCACTGGTGATATGTGATGGAGTTTAAAAGTATGATCATCTGACAGTATGATACACTTTTAGTTTAAGTTCCAAGAACTGAAGTATTTTTATACTTTCCCTTTAATAAGAAAATTTGTCTGTTGGAAATGTGTGATACACTTAACGTTCTAATGCATTTTGGAATATTTGGATATTGCTTATCTAAAATTTATTTTTTCCCAATCCTGGTCTTCTTGGAAAGAATACATCCTATGTCCACAGATGATAAGCTTGGTCATATGATTTGCTCTTGTCATTGAGGAATATATAGAAATGATAGATGCTATTTCTGCATAGGCATTAAAGGCTTTGCATGATTCAGCTCACTCTCTAGGACCACCTGACCTCATCAATGAAACAAACCTGTTTTAAGTAGCTTGGTCCCTCAAAAAGAATAAGAGATATTTGAAGCTGACCTGAGTTCAACACATAACTAGAAACAAGCTCAGTCAAGTTTACTTTTAATAAATGGAACCCAACCAACCTACAGTTAAACAAGCAAGAAATAAATTTATTGTTTTATTCCATTAAGATTGTCCTGTTATTTGTTACACAGAATTGTTGGATAATAGCTACATGAAAAAAAAGTACTATTATTTTACCTTAATATATTTTATTTTTTAATTTATTTTTATTGTTGAGGGTATTACAGGTGGCCACACTTTCTCCCCCTTCGTCACCTTCTGCACATCTTCCACCCCACCCCAGGCCTTCACTGCACCATTATCTCTCTCCATGGCTATAAGTTCTTTGGTTAATCTTTTCCCTGCACCCCATCCCCCCACTGCCATCTAAGATCTATCAGTCTATTCCATGCTTCTATGTCTATGGACCTATTTGTTCATCAGTTTATTTTGTTCATTAGATTCCACATATAAGTGAGATCATGTGATATTTGTCTTTCTCTGATTGCCTTATTTTTGCTTAGCGTGATAATCTCCAGGTCCTTCCATGCTGTCTCAAAGGATAAGAGACCCTTCTCTTTTACAGCTGCATAGCATTCCATGATGTAAATGTACCACAGCTTTTTATCCACTCATCTACTGATGAGCACTTGGGCTGTTTCCAGATCTTAGCTAATGTAAATAGTGCTGCTGTGAACATATATTCTTTCTGATTTGTGTTTCAGGATTCTAATGATATATTCCTAAAAGTGGAATCTGTGGGTCAAATGGCAGTTCCATTTATTTTTTTTATTTTTTTGAGAAACCTCCATACTGTTTTCCACAGTGGCTGCACCAATCTGCATTCCCACCAGCAGTGTACTAGGGTTCCATTTTCTCCACATCCTCACCAGCACTTGTTGAGTTATTGATAGTAGCCATTCTGGAAGGTGTGAGGTGATACCTCATTGTCATTTTTATTTGCATGTCTCAGATAACTAGTGACTTTGAGCATTTTTTCATATGTCTCTTGGCCATTTACACGTACTCTTGGAGAAGTGTCTATTCAGGTATTTTGCCCATTTGTTAATTGGATTGTCTTCCTTTTGTTGACTTGATAAGTTCTTTATATATTTTTAAAATTAACCCCTTATTAGATATATCATCGGCAAATATGTTCCCTCATACAGTGGGCTCTCTTTATATTTTGAGGATGTTTTATTTTTCTGTGAAGAGCTTTTTAGTTTGATATACTTCCATTGTTTATTTTTCCCTTTGTTTCTCTTGCCGTAAGAATTGAATCAGTGAAAATTCAGATGTCTGAAATTTTACTGCTTATGTTTTCTTCTTGAATTTTAATGGTTTCACAACTTACAATTTAGTATTTTATCCATTTTGAGTTTATTCTTGTGTATGGTGTAAGTCAGTGGTCTTGTTTCATGTTTTTGCATGTACATGTCCAATTTTCACAACACCATTTATTGAAGAGTGTGTTTTCACTCCATTATATGCTCTTGCCTCCTTTTTCAAATATTAATTGACTATTTTAGTATGGGTCAATTTCTGTGGTCTCTGTTCTGTTCCATTGACCTATATGCCTGTTCTTGTACCAGTACCAAGCTGTTTTTGCTTTCAATGGCTTTGTAGTATAGGTTAATATCTGATATTGTGATCCTTCCACTATGTTCTTCTTTCTCAAGATTTCTTTGGCTATTTGGTGTCTTTTTTTGGTTTCCATATAATTATTGTTCTATATCTGTGAAGTATGCTGATGTAATTTTAATAGGGATTGCATTAAATCTATAGATTGTTTTGAGTGGTGTATACATTCTAATGATGTTAATTCTTCCAATCCATGAACATGGCATATGCTTCCACTAGTTTGTATCTTCCCTCTATTCTTATTTCAATGTTCTATAATTTTTCCCAGTACAAATCTTTTCCTCCTTGTTTAAGTTTATTCGTAGGTATCTTATTTTTTTCATTGCAATAGTACATGGGATATTTTTAGCTTCTCTTTCTGAGAATTATTATTGGTATATAAAATTGCCATGAATATCTGGGTATTAATTTTGTAGCCTGCTACTTTGCCAAATTCATGTATTAAATTTAGCAGTTTTTTTGGTGGCATTTTTAGAGTTTTTATGTACAATATCATGTCATCTGCAAATGATGACAATTTTACTTCCTCATTTACAATTTGGATGCTTTTATCTTGACATAATTCATATTGAAATTTTGCAAAATGAATCTTTGATAGAAAGAAATATTACCAAATCATAACCTGATTTATTTAAATGTCTAGAATATGTACTTTACACTTTTGCATTGACTAAATCAACAGTGTTTTTTTTCTGTAAATGTGTCTGAGAAAAAAATCAAATTGCTGGATCTATAATGATTAAGATTATGTATAGCTGCATATAATTGAAGATAGCAAAATAATAGGAGCTTTGCCCTGACCGGTTTGGCTCGGTGGATAGAGCGTCGGCCTGCGGACTCAAGGGTCCCAGGTTCGATTCCAGTCAAGGGCATGTACCTTGGTTGCGGCCACATCCCCAGTGGGGGGTGTGCAGGAGGCAGCTGATCGATGTTTCTCTCTCATCGATGTTTCTAACTCTCTATCCCCCTCCCTTCCTCTCTGTAAAAAATCAATAAAATATATTTAAAAAAATAATAGGAGCTTAAATGAGATAGCTGTTTATTTTTTTCTCACAAAGAATCAGTTCAAACATCAGTAGTCCAGTGAAACATATGTTCCACAGTACCATAAGAGAACTAAAGTTAAACTTCTTTTCCTGCTATCAGAGAGTATGACCTTCATGCTTGAGGTTCCCTGATGATGTAAGATAGCTGATGGTTAAGCCCTCACAAATGAATCAGTGACCAGAATCAAGAGTAAAGACAAAGTAAAAAAGAAAAGTTTTGAAAAAAAATTAATAAGTACCCTTCCTAGCTGATTAGACTGTCTTCACTAGCCTCCATAGAAATGCCATGCAGCAACTCTACTTGCATCTCATTGGCCAAGATTAGGTCACATGACCACATCTTTTTAAAGGGAGGCTCAGAAATGTAGCACAACTAAATATTGGATTATTTTTCCAAAGAGTAAGGGGACTGGGTTGGGTTTGGAAGTAGCAGTTTCAGTGACCGTCCTCTAGTTTTTCACTAAGAAAATATATTTTATCTCATTAACCATAAAAATCAGAAAAGAATCATACTTTATATTTCAGGATATTTCACAATCTAAATTTTCTAAGATCAGAAAAAAATGTACACAGAGTTTGAAATTCCATTTCAACTTTGTTTGAATATGTTTTACATAATAGTCTCATGTTCTTGTCCACTCTCCCTTCCACTCTCAATTTAACAATAATCCTATATAATAAAAAGGGGGTAATATGCAAATCGACTTGATGGCAGAATGAACAGTTGGTATGATGTGCACTGACCACCAAGGGGCAGACGCTGAATGCAGGAGCTGCCCCCTGGTGGTCAGTGTACTCACACAGGGGAGAACTCTGCTCAGCCAGAAGCCCAGAAGCTGGGTTCATGGCTGGCAAACACAGCCACAGTGGCGTGAGCCTCTGCTGCTTCCGCAGAAGTGCTGAGGATGTCTGACTGACAGCTTAGGCCCGCTCCCCTGGGGAGAGCCTTCAGTCGGACATCTCTGGAGGGCTTCCAGACTGTGAGAGGGCTCAGGCTGGGCTGAGGGTACCCCCCTCCCCAGAGTGTATGAATTTTGTGCATTGGGCCTCTAGTACCATATAAAAAGAGCTTGGTTCCCCATTATGTTTGTTTTCATGTGAACCTGGTTTGGTGTATTTGAATGAATGAATGAATGAATGAATGAATGAATAAAATGTATTATTCAATCCTGTTTTACAATGTTTTCGATGAAAAGAATATATTATTGACATTTTTTATCCAAAATGAAGAGATACTAAACACTATTTACACATTTGTGTAAGCATTGCCTTTTTTTTTTATTGATTTTTCTTCTAACCCTACAATTTAAGAACACTTTGATGATTAGGACTTTTACTCTCATCAATGATTGAATTAAAACTATAGTATATCAATACATTTAAAATTTTATTCCATTATTTTCTTTTTTTAAATTTTATTTTTCAACTAGACATGCACGAAATTTGTGCACGGAAGGAGGGGTGTCCCTCAGTCCACCTGCACCCTCTCCAATCTGGGACCCTTGGGGGATGTCTGCTGGCAGTCAGACATCCCTCTCACAATCCAGGACCACTGTCTCCTAACCACTCACCAGCCTGCCTGCCTAATGCCCCCAACTGTCCTCCCCTGCCAGCCTGGTCGTCCCCAATGGCTCTCCCCTGCCAGCCTGGTCACTCCCAACGGCCCTCCCCTGCTGTCCTGA
>NW_005878282.1:0-7838 GCF_000147115.1 Myotis lucifugus | reverse complement strand
ATAATCTAATGGGAGATCCCTTGTATGTTACTTTCCGCCTCTCTCTTGCAGCCTGTAAGATTCTCTCTTTATCCTGAACATTTGCCATGGTAATTATGATGTGTCTTGGTGTGGGTCTTTTCGGGTTCACCTTGTTTGGGACTCTCTGGGCTTGTGTGACTTTTTTCTTCCCCACCTCAGGGAAGTTTTCTGATATTATTTCTTCGAATAGGTTTTCTAATCCATGTTCATCTTTCTGTTGTTCTGGCACCCCTATTATTCGTATGTTGCTTCGTTTCATGTTGTCCCAAAGTTCCCTTAGGCTCTCCTCCTGTCTTTTAATTTTTTTCTCCATTTGCAGTACAGTTTGAGTGTGTTTTGCTTCCTTGTCTTCTAATTCACTGATTCGGTCCTCCGCTTCTCCCAGTCTACTGTTGATACTTTCAATGGTGTTTTTTATTGCAGCTATGTCGCTCTTCATTTCTTCTTGGGACTTACTTAAGTTGTTGATTTTTTCACCTGTTTCTTCTAGCTTCTTGCATACGTAGTTGAGTTTTTCATCTGTTTCTTCTTGCTTCTTGAACATCCGGTGCATGTACTCTAGGAACCTTATTCTGAATTCTTTTTCCGTCATGTTGCATATCTCTGTCTCACTTAGCTGCTTTTCTGGCGAGTCCTCCTTTTCTTTCCTTTGGGGGTTTCTTTGTCTACCCATGTTTGATCTCACTGACATTACTAGTTGTTGAATCGTTCAGTGGCTGGACCCTGGGTGGCAGTGGCTCCTCGGTCTGTGGTTGCTCCTTGGGCGGTTGTGGTAGCAGTGGCTCCTCTGTTGATAGCAGGGCCTCTGATGGGTGCTGTTCACAGTTGTGGTGGCTCTTCTGGCTGGTGGAGGGAGGCTTCAGACGCAGCAACTGTTCCCCAGGCAGAGCGTGTGGTGATCAGGAGGCCGCTGTTGCTTGAATCTTCGAGGCAAGTCCAACCTTTCCGTGGAGGGGTGCAGGTCTCCCCTTGGCTCTTGCAGTCGCGCTGTTTGCGAATCGCTGCCTCCGGGTCAGTAGCCGCCGGGCTAGAGTGAAGATTCTTCTTAAATGTGTCTGGGTTGAGTCACTATGCAGTCCTGATGGGCTCAACAACATGTTGGTCTCTCAAGGCTGTGTCCTTGAAAATGACCCACTGTGGGAACGGTGGGCGGAGCTTACTTTCCAAGAATAGGGGAGGATGTGGGTCAGCTGGTGGTCACATCTTCTCCAGGATCTTCTCCACAACACAGACACCTTACAGCAGCACTGACGGTGGTTTGGGGATCCCAGGCTGCGTGGCCCTGCACTCAGTCCCTGCATTCACTGAGGTCCCATACAAGTGAAACAGGAATTTTTGGAAGTGAAAAAGACAGGCTTTAGGAAATTTTCGAAACTCCCGTTGCCCACTTTTTGATTGGGTTGTTTATCTTCCTTTTGTTAAGTTGCATGAGTTCCCTGTAAATGTTGGAGATTAAACCCTTATTGGTGATAATATTGGCAAATATGTTCTCCCCTGCAGTGGGCTTTCTTGTTGTTTTGTTGATGGTTTCTTTTGCTGTGCAGCTTTTTATTTTGATGTAGTCCCATTTGTTTATTTTCTCTTTAGTTTCCATTGCCCTAGGAGCTGTATCAGTGAAGAAATTGCTTTGGCATATGTCTGAGATTTTGCTGCCTGTGGATTCCTCTAGTATTTTCATGGTTTCCCCGTCTTATATTTAAGTCCTTTGTCCATTTTGAGTTTATTTTTGTGTATGGTGTAAGTTGGTGGTCTAGTTTCATTTTTTTTGCATGTATCTGTCCAATTTTCTCAACACAATTTATTGAAAAGGCTGTCTTGACTCCATTGTATGTTCTTGCCTCCTTTTTCAAATATTAATTGAGCATAGTGGTTTGGGTCGATTTCTGGGTTCTCTGTTCTATTCCATTGATCTATATGTCTGTTCTTGTGCCAGTACCAGGCTGTTTTGAGAACAATGGTTTTGAAATACAGATAAATATCTGGTATTGAGATCCCTCCTACTTTGTTCTTCTTTCTCAGGATCGCTGCATCTATTCGGGGTCTTTTTTTATTCCAGATGAATTTTTGGAAAGTTCATTCTAGATCTGTAAAATATGCCATTGGTATTTTAATGGGGAGTGCATTGAATTTATAGATTGCTTTGGGTAGTATGGACATTTTGATGATGTTGATTCTATCAGTCCATGAACATGGTATGTTCTTTCATCTGTTTATGTCTTCCTCTATCTCTTTTTTCAGTGTCCTGTAGTTTTCCGCGTACAGGTCTTTTACCTCCTTAGTTAAGTTTATTCCTAGGTATCTTAATTTTTTTGGTGCTATGGTAAATGTGATTGCGTTTTGAGTCTCTCTTTCTATAAGTTCATTATTTGAGTTTTCTTGTAACAAGCAAAAACATTGCTGGTGAATCACCTGGTTTTATTCAAATGAATTTAGAGTGCTTCTTATTATAGGGTATATCCCTTAATCCCATTGCATGGTCCTTCTGGAATCACAACTGAATGCTCAGGTTGTTCATTGATGTCTCTTCACCTTGTATAATTGGAACTTCACTGTCTCTCAGAAGTTCCAGGAACTTCTGGAATTTTTATTCAGCTCTTAGATCCCAAGAATCTGTTTTCTAGTAGGCTTTGCAGAGTCTTGTCCTACACAAGCATGGCGTAATATTTGGCTAAGGACTAGAGGTTTCCCCCTGCAAATTTCTAAGCCTCCTTTTTATGTGAACCCCTCCTTTCTGATACTCTGCCTGGTGAGATTGTTTCTCTCTTGGTGCTCTATTTCCTTGTGTCATGGTTTGGAACATGGTGTCACTCAAAAGTGGATTTGGAGCTCACCTCAAGTGTTTCCATTCTCTTATGGTGTTCAGCCCTATGCTGTTTTTGTCCTCTGTCGTAGATTATTGCTTCAATTATTTTGTATAGTTTTATGGTTGAGTATGGCTAAAAGGCAAGTTCATTAACTGTTACTCTGTCATGACTAAAACCAGAAGTTCACATTTTGACAAATATGAAGTTGCAGTATTTCTTGTTATTAATGCAATATTAATTACAAAGTACTTAATGTTGCCTTGGCTGGATTGCTCAGTTGGTTAGAGCACTGTCCCAATACGACAAGGTTGTGGGTTTAATCTCTAATTAGGTCACATACAAGAAGCAACCAGTGAATGCATAAATAAGTGGAACAACAAATCAGTGTGTCTCTCTCTCTTCCTCTCTAAAATAAATTTAAAACAATTTAAAAAATAAAATTAAACAAGCAACAACTTTTTAAAAAGTACTTAATGTTTACTGATTTGGAAATACAAAAAAAGAAACCATCATGTCTACTCTTAGACATTTATATACACTTAAGAATATGTAAATATAGAGATAAAGTTAAATTTCTGTAAAACGGTATCTTGTCAACTGTAAAATCACTAATATACTTAAATGTAATAGCCCTTATGTGGACTACAGAGCTATAGGTTACAGGGGAAATATAGGGTTCTTGGCAGAGGTCGGATTTGAGTAGAGGCTTGAGGAACCAGTAGTATTTAAGTAGGAAATATGGCATTTCAGGATGTAGGACATACTTTCAACAAATATACAAGATGGAAATGACCAAGGTGTTTTTGAATAACCAGCCTGCTATTGTAGAGGGTTTGGTTAGTATATAATTATAGTAGATGCTTATTATATGATTTAATATAGTAATTAATATGCTGAGTGGTTTTGGGCTTTTGATTATCTTGTATTGTAATATGGCAATTAAAATAATTCTAAGGAAAAAGTAACACCACAGTAAGGGAGAACAGTAGGGAGGTTATTTTTGTCATTAAGAGGTGAGACAATGAAGGTTTAAGTAGGATGAAACACTGGAAGTGTGCCTACCTCTTGAATTTTTTGGAATAGTCTGAGAAGGATTGGTTTTAGTTCTTCTTTGAATGTTCGGTAAAACTCCCCTGTGAAGCCATTTGGTCCAGGGCTTTTGTTTGCTGGAAGCTTTTTGATTACTGTTTCAATTTCATCAGTAGTTACTGGCCTATTCAGGTTTTTTTATTCTTCCTGATTGAGTTTTGGAAGCTTATATTTTTCTAGGAATATGTCCATTTTGTTGAGGTTGTCCAGTTTTTTGGAGTAGAGTTGTTCGTAGTATTTTTTTTACAATCCTTTGTATATCAGTAGGGTCAGTTATTACTTCACCTCTTTCATTTCTGATTTTGTTTATTTGGGTCCTCTCTCTTTGTTTCTTGGTGAGCCTGGCGAGAGGTTCATCAATCTTGTTTATCCTTTCAAAGAACCAGCTCTTGGTTTCATTGATCTTTTGTATTGTTTTTTTGGTCTCTATGTCATTTATTTCTGCTCTAATCTTTATTATTTCCTTCCTTCTGGATACTGTGGGCTTTTCTTGTTGTTCTCTTTCTAATTCTTTAAGTTGCAAGGTTAGATAATTTATTACCTGTTTTTCTTGTTTTTTTGAGGTAGGCCTGTAGAGCTATGAACTTCCCTCTCAGGACTGCTTTCATTGTGTCCCATAGATTTTGGATTGTTGTGTTTTCATTGTCATTTATTTCCAGGGTGCTTTTTATTTCTTCTTTGATCTCTTTGGTAACCCAATCATTATTTGATAGCATGCTATTTAGCCTCCAAGTGTTTGATTTTTTTTCATTGTTTTTATTGTAGTTGATTTCTAGTTTTATGCCATTGTGATCTGAGAAGATGCTTGTTATGATTTCTATCCTCTTGAATTTGAAGAGACTTTGCCTGTGTCCTAATTTGTGTTCTGTCTTTGAAAATGCCCCATATGCACTGGAGAAGAATGTATGTTCTGTAGCTTTGGGGTGAAATATTCTGAAGATGTCAATTAAGTCCATGTGATCTAGTGAGTCATTTAGGATTGCTGTTTCTTTGCTGATTTTTTGTTTAGAGGATTTATCCAGTGGTGTCAGTGGGGTATTAAAGTCCCCTACTATGACTGTATTGCTATTGATCTCTCCCTTGATATCTTCCAGAAGTTGTTTTATGTATTTGGGTGCTCCTGTATTGGGTGCATATATGTTTACCAGAGTTATATCTTCTTGTTGAATTGCTCCCTTTAGTATTATGAAGTGGCCTTCCTTATCTCTTGTTATGGCCTTTACTTTGAGGTCTATTTTGTCAGATATAAGTATCGCAACCCCAGCTTTTTTCTCAGTTCCATTTGCCTGAAACATTTTTTTCCATCCCTTCACTCTCAGTCTGTGTGAATCCCTTGTTCTGAGGTGGGTCTCTTGCAGACAGCAAATATATGGGTCATGTTTTCTTATCCATTTAGCTACCATATGTCTTTTGATTGATGCATTTAATCCATTTACATTTAATGTTATTATTGGTAAGTACTTGTTTGTTGTCATTTTTATTCTTAATGTTTGTGTTTCTTCTTGCCTTTCTGTTTCTATTTTTACAGCAGTTCCTTTAGCATTTCTTGCATTGCTGGCTTGGTAGTAATAAACTCTCTCAGCCCTTTTTTGTCTGTGAAGCTCCTGATTCCACCTTCAATTTTGAATGATAGCCTTGCTGGGTATAGTATTCTTGGATTCATTACCTTGCTTTGCATCACTTTGTATATTTCATTTCATTTCCTTCTGGCCTGGTGTGTTTCTGTTGAAAAATCAGTTGATATTCTAATAGGAGCTCCCTTGTAAGTAATTTTCTGTCTCTCTCTAGCAGCCTTTAAGATTCTTACTTTGTCGTTGGTGTTTGCCAATTTAATTATGATGTGTTTTGGTGTTGGCCTTTTGGGGTTCATCTTGTTTGGGGCTCTATGTGCTTCTTGGACTTGCATAGTATTTTTCTTGCCAATATGAAGGAAATTTTCTGTCGTTATTTCTTCAAACAGGTTTTCTATTCCTTGCTTCTCTTCCTCTCCTTCTGGTACCCCTATTATGCGAATATTGCTTCATTTTGTGTTGTCCCAAAGCTCCCTTAGGCTCTCCTCTTGCTTTTTAAATCTTCTTTCCAGTTGCTGCTGTGTTTGTGTGTTTTTTCCTACCTTGTCTTCTAATTCGCTGATGCAGTCCTCAGCCTCTTGTAGTCTACTGTTTAAGCCTTCCATTGTGTTCTTTTTTGCAACTGTGTCATTCTTCATCTCCTCTTGGTTCCTTTTCATGTTGGTGACATTCTCATTCAGCTCCTTATAATCCTCATTGAGTTGTGTGTATTTGTCATTGAGTTGTGTGTATTTGTCATCCAGCCGTTTGAGCATTCTCATGACCATTAGTCTGAATTCTTTCTCTGATATGTTGCTAGCCTCAGTTTTATTTAACTCCCTTTCTGGTGATTCTTCTTTTTCTTTCTTTTGGGGATTGCTTTTTTGCCTTCCCATGTTTTGCTGTAATGTTTTAATTGTAGATCCAATTGTTTTGCTACCCAGGTTCTTTTGGGGATGGTGCTACTGGTGTGATCTCTCAGGTCTCCTGGGCTTCGTAATCTAGCATAGCTCCCTACTTGAGCTATTTGGATTCTCTTGATGTAGGCCTGTGAGCTGGAAATGCACAACTGCAGTGTCTAGAAGTCAGCAGCAGCCGTGGAGGGGGGTGTCCCAATTTTTGCTGTCTTACGCCCTTGGTTGAAGCTGTGCATGCCCAGCGGGGACTCACAGTGGCATGGAAAAGCATGCAACTGTAGTGTCCAGAATTCTGCAGCTGTGAGGTGGGCAGACTCAGTTTTTGCTGCTGCACCTGTGGTGGATAGGTGCACGCTCCCAGTGGCGGCTCCCTGGGGCACCAGGGGTGCGTTTGCCAGCGTAGCATACTGAAGCACTCTGAAGGGCCCTGGCATGTAATTGAGGTGTCTGTGGGCAGGTATCCAGGGTGAGTGAATTCAGAATTTCTACTGCCGGGGGAGTGCGTCCCTGTTTTCCAAGATCGCACCTTGCGGGGGCTCACAGTGGCTCCAGAGCGCCCTGTGGATAGATGGGCTCTGGGTGCCCGCTCCTTGAAAATGCACAACTGTGGCGGTGAGTTTGCTGGCACAGAGCTCTGACGCACTCTGAGGGGCCCTGGCGCTGAAGGTGCGTAGCTGGGTTGTCTGTGGGCAGTTATTCAGGAAGAGGGAATTCAGAATTTCTACTGTGGGGCAGTGCGCCCTTGTCTGTTCAAAATCACACCCAGCAGGGGTTCACAGCGGCATCCAAGAGCTGCCTATGGAGTGGTGTGCCCTGGAAGTCTGCGTGCTGGAAACATGCGCCGGTGTTGAAACGCGCGAATGTGGTGCCCAGAGGTCTGCCGCTGGGGAAGGGGGAGCTGCACTTACTGCTGTGGGAGTGGTGCACCTTTGGAGGTGGAAGTCCCAGGGTCCATGGGTCTGTGGGTGAGGCAGCAGGATTTTGGCTGGAGTGGCTGCAGGGTCGCGGGCAGTGTCCCAGGCCTGTCTGGGTGGTGGTCCTGATGAGTTCCTAGAAGAGGCCGCTCTCCCCTTCAAGATGGCATGGGCTCCGTGCCCGAGTCGCTCAGTCCTGGGAGTGCCCGCCGCGGTGGTAGTCTCTCCCTGTCCCAGAGAGCCTGGTCTGCCAGCCTCTGCTGCTCCTGTGGGATTTAACTGTCCCTCACTCACTCACACACACACCACACACACCACACACCCTCCTTTCATCCCCTCACTCACTCACTGCCTATCCCTCACCTCCGTCCTGCCAGCCACAATCTTTTTCGAGAGTCCCTTCTCCTGGATATGTTTCTATGTTTCAGGAAAGCCTCTTTATTCTCCTTCTGTACTCTGAAGTTGACCAAAGGAGATATTTAAAACAAAACAAAAAGCTGAGTTAAATTGTTTGGTATTTTTACCTTCACATTTGATTGTCTG
>NW_005878281.1:0-7838 GCF_000147115.1 Myotis lucifugus | reverse complement strand
ACTTACATTTAAAACAGTACAGGTAATTGAAGCACAAGGTATAAAAAAAATTCAAAAGGTACCAAAGGGTATATATGAAAAAGTCAGTCTCCCTTTCTCCATGTCCTTCCTACCCAATCTCTCTCCAGGAGCCCACTACCGCCACAGTGTCTTTCTGAACTCACTTTAAGGAAAGGAAAGGAAAGGAATGCCCTCTTCTGTTTTGCCAGAGCCCTTGGAGGAGGAAGACGGCATGCACAGGGTGGGTGGGGAGCGTATACAGCGTGGATACCCTGGACCAGGGGAGGATTCGCACGTCCTGAGATTTCATGACGCTACTCAGAATGGTGCACAGTTTAAAACTTGTGAACTGTTTATTTCTGGAATGTTCCATTTAATATGTCCACCAGTTCTTCCCATTCTAGAGTATCCTTAAATATGTTACCTCTGACTTGCTGCATATGAATTCACGCCAAGAGCTCCCAGTGCTCAGGCTATGTTAGTAGCCCCAGTGCTTAAGGAGAAAGTCTCAACTTGTAGGTTGGTGCACAGGCCCTTTGGTGACACTGTCCTGACCACCTGTCTTGCTCAGTCTCCAACCCCACACAGAACCTTAACTTCAGCTAAATCAGTCTCCTGAGCTGTCATGCTCTTCTCAACACTGTGTGCTCTGTCTTCCACCCAGGAACTGGATGGAAACAAAATCACAGTTTTATTTTAATTGACTTCTATTTGAAACTTAGCATTTCCTTCAATTATTGCTAGTATGGTAGGAAGCAAACTATAGCAGTATTGCCATTATCTGTGACTTTTTCACTAGAAGAAATCACAGAGTTTTCATAACATAGTAGCATTGTTGTTGCAAATACAACAGGTATCATTTGTAGTCTCAAATTACGGCAGTTACTAGATCTGCTAGGTCTTCTTATTTAATGTGTTAAATAGCAAGGCACAAGGGACTATCACAAATTTGCTATTTGTAATTTTTTAAATTTATTAATACTTCAACATTATTGGTTTCATTTGTAAGTCTATGCATCTATTTATTTATTTTAAAAAAAAAAACATTATGGGAAAGGATCGATAAGCTTCTCTAGATTGCCAAAGGAGTCTTGAGCACAAAAAAGGTTAGGAATCCAAACCTGGGATGTTCCTTCCCACTGTATCCTCCTGTGGGATTGCTACTCTCCCCTTGAGACTTGGCTGCAATAGCACCTCCACTGAGTAACATCACCCTGCCCTGACTTCCAGGCCCCTTCCCCTCCACGGCCCTCGGTACATGTCTGGCTTCCCCATAGACAAAGCTCCTTGAAGGCAGGAAGGTATCATTCATTTTTTGACATTCAGCACAGAGTCTGCCACACAGAAGTTAAACAAAATGTTGTTGAATGAATGAGTAAATATTAAAGAACATAAGCAAATTAAATATTTTAGAGTTTTAAAATCTGTGCTTGAATCCTAGATAACAATGAGTAGCTTTGTGACTTTGGGAAAGTCATTTAACTTTTCAGCCTCTTTCTCAAGTATGACACGCCGCTAAACCTCCTCAACTTACTGCATTTTTTGTTGAGGATCAAATGCAGGGGTCCTCAAACTTTTTAAACAGGGGGCCAGTTCACTGTCCCTCAGACTGTTGGAGGGCCGGACTATAGTTTTAAAAAAAACTAGTCGGCTGCTAAGCAACAGGCAGCGGTGGCAAAAACACCCGGTGGGCCGGATAAATGTTTTCAGCGGGCCGCATGTGGCCCACGGGCCGTAGTTTGAGGACCCCTGAAATACAGTAACTGCGTAAAAGTGCTTAAAATTGAACAAGCACAAGTGCTTAGAAAATATAAGAAACAAATCAGTGACACTGTATGCTTTTGGTTATTTGTAAGAACAGCATTGCTCTAGCCTTATAAGTTAAACTCTGCATGATGAATCTCTCACAAGTCTTTTAAATATTCAGTTTCACCTCATTTTAAATGCAAACCCATTCACTCTAGCAAAGCAACGTGAAGTTCATCTTGCAATGACTGTTTCAAGTCATAATGTGAAGCACTATGTCATTGAAAATGTCACCATGAAGAGGCGGGGGTAAGAGACCACAGCACCTCTGAACTGCCCCAATTCTCACTGTGCCCACAACAGGAATGAGAATTTTAGCTCAGAGTGAGGTACTACCAGAGAGCAGAGCCCAGAGGGACTGTAGCCAGTTCCGTGCACATGAGTTACAGGCTACCCACCCCCTGCAGAGTAGGAGAAGGCAGTGGTGATCTTCCAGACCCAAATGCAATCCTACAAGGGAATTTCTAACTTTCTCACCAAGTTGCCTTAAGGATTCCTCAATTCTAAGGAGACAGATCCCAAGAAAGTACATGTATATGAAAAAAACTACCCAGCCAACGATATACAGGCAATAACAGTTTTAGGCCAAAAACTGAGTTTGAGGTCTAGCTAAGAACAAGCAGAAGGAAATAAAGTTACCAGCTACTTACATTATCAGTAAATGATCTCACTTCCTACTTCACAGACACAACAAAGTACACATTAGGGAAAACTTTCAGTTTCCTGCCATCTACCTTTAGATCCATTTCCCCCAGGAATCCAAGAACAAGTTGCCTGGCTTGCTTCTGTATTCCCTTCAGTTCTTCAATTCCTAGAAGTCACGAACCAGCTTGCTCAATGACGCCCCAATTAACTTAATAATTATTCCACCATCTCAAAGTTCTTTATATCTTCTTACCTACAGTTAGGAAGGTGCTCAAGAGCTGCTCCGTGGCCACAGGCTTGATCTCTGTCCGAAGATTAACAAATCTGCCAACCACCAATGGGGCTCGGCGAAAACCCAGAATCCTGGTTTGGAGGGTTGAAGAACAGAAGAGAAAAATCTTTGGGGATATAATTTAAACAGCAGTATTAAAAATTATGGTTAATTATGTTAGATATGTAAAGGCATTGTTGACAGGTATAAATATTTTTTAGAGGTACATGTTTATGAGTTTAATATCAAGATGTATGTAACTTATTTTAATATACACTTCAGCAAAAATGATAAGGCAAATCTGGCAAAATGTAAACTATCGTTTATTCCAGGGAGTGGGTATATGAGTTCATTATACTATTCTCTGTACTTTTGTTAGAAAATTTTCATAATAAAAAATTTAAATAAATTTTAACAAAGCTAAGAAAAACAAAACAACAACAAAAAAAACCTGAATCTAAATCCATACTTGGGTTCTAAGCTTTGGATAAAACAGCACATTGACAGAAAATATGGCTTAATCTAAAAGGATAAAACGCACGGGACAAATTAAATACAGATACTTTTTTCTAATGGTCTAAAAGTAGAATCTTATGGTTTAGCCCAATAATTCTTTCTTTAAATGAAATTTCCTGTCTAGAAGAAATGTTGGAGGGGCAGGATCTGGAACACAAAGACAATTTATAATGAAGAAAATAAAGATCATCCATAATTCCAAAATCCAAAAATAACTGACATTTTGGCATATGAGCCTTTTTCCTTTACAAGTATATATAAACACATACTCACTCTTGTGTATATATACACACAATATGCAGTTTTGTATCCTGTTTTTCACTGATCATTATATCATGAGCCTTTTCTCATGTCATTACAAAGCCTTTAAAAATGGCTGTGTAGTACAGTGCTTACCAGAGAGAAAGGGGGTAGGGGGAGGAAGAAAAGTGTCAAAGGGGGTCAACGGTATGGTGATAAAGAGTCCTGACTTCAAATGGTGAGCACACAATGCAATAATATACAGATGATGTATTACAGAACTACACACTTGACAAATACCTTATTAACTAATATCACCCCCAAATTTTTAAAATAAAATTTTTGTTTAAGTGGCTATGCAATAAAAGTCCATTGTTCAGGGCTTCTGACTGACTGTGTCCTAAACTGAATCTTAGAAAAGCCACAAAAGCAGAGATCAACAGATTTGTCAAAATAACATAAAAATAGAGAGAACCTCCCGAGGCCAGAGAAAGTGGTCAAATCCTAATGAAATGAAGAAACAGCACCCCAGAGCGGAAAAGTGTCAGGAGCCATGGACTGGAGAAAAAGTGGAAAATATGTTTTCTCCCAGTGGCCACTATCAGGCCAAAGAACAGCAGGCAGCTTAGTGCCGAGGAGCCAAGTCAGAGGTGGCAGTTAACAAAAGGGGTCGGGTGACTGGCTACAGAATATTTTTCAGATTTGGAAGTAGAGAAGGACCTCCCAAAGCACAAGTCATAAATGGAAATATCATATTTAATTAATATCAAAAGTAATGATTTCTGTACAAAGACTACTTCACTCTAAATTAAGTGGGTGATGTGCTGTGAAAAGATAAGGAGATACTAAATTTTGCCAATAATTGGGGAATTACAAAATAAAATACCACTTTACATATGTTAGATGAACAAAAACTGATATGTTGGATATATAAAGTATTGGTATGGATGTGGGAAAATGACCTTCACGCACTGCTGGTGTCCATCAATAGGGAAACAGGGAGGGGTTTGGGGATGAAAAAAATTGGGAAACAAATGAGGTCTTGGAAAGACTAATTCTGGTATACCATCAAGTGACGAGTAGGATTTACCCAACTCTTTCCCATTAGTTCTTAAAAGAAGCAGTGAAAATTCATGGGATTGTGAACAAAACATTTTAACCTTTTCATGGCATTAGATGTTTTTTAGATTGCTACCAGCTACAGCTAAGATTGTGGTATATGTATCTTTGAATTTCTAATTATTTCTCCATGGTCCTTTCTAGAAACACCTTAGATATTTGCATCAAAGGGTATGAATATTAAGTTTTTTGACACATAAGGCTAGAGTTCTTGAAAGATTGAACCGATTAATGCCAGAGGCATCATCTGAATCTCAACAGATTCCTGCCAATGAAGGTTTTTTGTTTTTGTTTTTTTCATTTCTGCCATTTTCAGCAGGAGGAAATAGCATCCCATTGTTTAACTGGACTTTTTGAATTACTGGTAAGGATGAGCTCCCTACCCCATGTTCATTAGCAATCAATAATTTCTATTCCATCAACTGTGTTCTTAGACCATTTTCTACTAGAATTTGAGTATATGTATAGATTTGTATAAATATTTATATATTAAGGCTATTAATGCTTAGATTACATTAGATTCAAGTATTTTCCTCTGGTTTGTTGGCATTTAAATTTTGTTTGATGTTTCTTGACATGTGAGTTAATTTTTTTTATTTAGTTGAGTCTACTGACTTTTTCTTTGTGATTTTTTAAAAGACTATCACTCTTATTCTTAGAAAATCCTTCCTAATACAAAAAAAGACAAAAATTTACCTTAATTTTCTTCCAGCTACATTTAAAAAACATTGTGAATATTTCTTTACAAGTCTGTCCACGTGCCTGATGAATGAGCTGATCAGAAGAGCAACTAGGATACTAGACAGTTCACTCACAAGGTTACTGCTGAAAAAATATTAATTTCCCTAGCTAATTTATACATATAGAATTCATGTCTATTATTTTTTCCTTTGGAATTATTGGGGTTATTGGAGCTATGCATATCTATATAATAAAAGCCTAAGCAACTGTTACGGCAAAATGACCAGAACGACCGGTCACTATCATGCACATTGACCACCAGGGGGCAAATGCTCAACGCAGGAGCTGCCTCCTGGTGGTCAATGCACTCTCCCAGAGGGGGAGTGCCACTCAGCCAGAAGCCGGGCTCATGGCTGGCTTCATGGCAGCGCTAAGGAGCAGCGAGCCGAGAGGTAAGGAGCAGCGAGCAGGTGGTAAAGAGTGAGGGATCCTGGGGATCAGGCGTAAGCCGGCAGTCAGACATCCCTCGAGGGGTCTTGGACTGCAAGAGGGCACAGGCCAGGCTGAGGGACCCCCCGCCTCTAGTTTTATATAAAGGACAGTAACATTCATTATGTACATCATACTCTATGTTTCTAGCAAATGGGGATAAGCAGGTATTACTTTAGGCCAAAAAAGGTCTACTTTTTTGGTATTAGTTTAGGTCTACTTAAAAAACAAACAAACAGTGTTGCCAGGCTCAATAAACGACCAGTTCAATTTAGAGATCTGAATTCAAACCTTGGTTTTCATCCTGCCATTTTATTTACCAGTAACATTTTCATTTCATGATAATGACAAAGGACAGACCAGAATGAAATAACCCAAAAAAGCCAGGAGTTAAGAAATGTACTTTGGGCCCGGTTGGTGTAGCTCAGTGGTTAAGCATCGACCTATGAACCAGGAGGTCACGGTTCAATTCCTGGTCAGACACATGCCTTGCTTGCAGGCTTGATCCCCAGTAGGGGGCCTGCAAGAGGCAGCCGATCAATGATTCTCTGTCATTATTGATGTTTCTATCTCTCTCTCCCTCTCCCTTCCTCTCTGAAATCAATAAAAATATATGGAAAAAAAGAAAAATGTATTTTGGTATTCCTAGTACCACCTGAATTATGATGGACTCATACATATTTCATGGAATCAGTCAATCAGCTCTCCAAAGTAGGTAACAAGTCAAAGTTATTAGTGTCACAGCCTTTCTGCGGGTGAGGGGGGAGTCCACAAGCCCTCTCCTTCCAGGATATTTTTGAAAGGAAACAATGCAAGTAAACCACTGTGACTACTCACATACCTGTCCAAGTGAAAGGCTGCCACCTCTGCATTGTGTCTGTCATAACCAGCGTAGGGTTCGCCTTCTACCACGTAGTCTCGGTTATACCTGCAGAGAGAACGGGAAGCACAGATGGAGACATGAACACATCAGCACCACAGGTGCCAGCACAAGGGGCAGCGCACAGAAACTTCCGCAAGCCTGGTTCTGCTCCACAACACCTTCCCTGTCAACCCGGAGACGATCGTGGATGACACGAGTCATGGTGGACAGGGTGAGGATGAAGTGGAGAAGAAACCAGTGTTCTCTCTCTACCGCAGCAGTCATTCTATGAATAAAACGCGGAAGATGTTATTTTACCCCATCGAAAAGACTTTCAAACTACAAGGTAATTTTCTGGAGGGCAAGGACCATCTTCGTATCTCCACAACAGTGGTAAGGTCTATAGTTGTTTGTTTACCAGAATGGCTACCGCTAAAGGCTTATGACAGAAGTTTAAATTTCTTGGGAAATGGTCCTGAGACACCTGTTTCTGGTAATAAGTAGGCAAAGGTGCATTCGAAAAGAGCTGGTCTGTTTCTCTTTATGTGTGTGATGATACAGCAGAAGAAACACTGGACTGGAGTAAGAACTACCTGCCTGAGGAAATGAGCAAAACCCTTTTCTCTGGGCCTTAGGTTCCTTATCGACAACACTAGGGGCGTGACTAGGAGGCAGTTTCTAAGATCTGTGTCACCTCAAACACCATTCTACATCATATGCATGACAAAAACACAGGATAACGAAAACTGGCATATTTCTCTCCACTAATCATAAAAATAGATACAACTCCAACCTGTTAATTGAGAAGAAAAAGACACTTAATTCATCTATGACTGCTACTGTTCACCTACATTTCCTGTTTCAAAGGGAGTCCTATTAGCTGTACAGGGAACTGTCAACTAAAAATAAACTGAGATTGAAGTAGAGTTGCTCCACTGAGGACACATGGATCTCCAAAGCTGACAAGAATGTGGGGAAGTGGGAAATGGTACTAGAAAAGGCATGACCTTCAACACAAATGACTGTGGAATATAAAGTGAAAGCATGTCCACGAAACACATTCATCAAGGCAAAGTGATGAAACACTTATGCTAGAAGACAGCCATGCATCAGCACCTGGCTGGACACCAGCTTCTCCTTAGCGGTGTCAATATACTCAAATGGATTTTTTTGTTTCTAGTGTCAAAGCATTGTTTAGGCTACCTGGCT
>NW_005878280.1:0-7839 GCF_000147115.1 Myotis lucifugus | reverse complement strand
CTAGAATGTCAGCACATGCACTTTACTAAACACTCTGAGTAGCTCCACATAAAGCAAATACTCTGTTTGAAAGTAGTGAAGCCAGGATAAAAAGATAAAGAAACCTAAAGCAGCTTTGTTTGGTAAACTGAATTGTATCCTAATTTATGTAAGAGGACATATGAACTATGATTTGCTAGAGTAACTCATTCAGTCATTTAAATGATACGGGCACATGCCTTCACAGAACTAATAGGACAATTATGATAAAGCTAAAATTTTAAGTACTCTGTGTAGCCTCTGTAATTAGTGGAGATAGGAATGAAAATGCTGCTTTAATTCATAGGTAGCAACATACTGACTGGCTCTTGCCAAATTTTTTCCATTTCTATTCATTTGGACTGTATTCCTCCTGATGTTGTGATGCCACCTCCTCTGTCACTCCTTCCTTTCTGTTCTCTTTCAACTGCGTTCTACCCTTTCTTTATCCTCCTCAACCTTCAGTCCTCCTTGGGCAACTCCACTTCAGGCTCTTTGCAGTTCACCACACTTATGCTAATGACTCTCAGCTTTAATCCCTCTCTTCTAACTACCTCCTGAACATTTTCATCTGAATATGCTGTTGACCCCTTGAATTCAGCAGGTCTGATCTGAACTCATTTTATTTCTCAAACCTTTTCCATCTCTTATATCTCTTGGTTAATGATGTGCAAGCTACCCAGTAGCCTAAGTCAGTCATGCCCTCATCCCTTTTCACTCTCAGCTCATCATAGCTGATTATAATCAAGTTGTATAATTTCTGCCTTGCTATTTCAAATTTGTTTTCTCCTCTCTACTACCATTGCCATCAGCTCAAGCCTATTTTTAACATTTATAAGACCTTCAATGGTCTTCTCTGCAGATGGCTCTTGTTTTCCAACTCATCCTTCACTGTAGCCAGAGAAGTCCTTCATAACTGCCTGCTTGATTGTGTCACGCCTCTGCTTAAAACTTTCAGTGGCTTCGTATTGTTTGCAGTTATTATAGTCTCAGGTATCTGCAAGGAGTAAGCAGATAATGTGTGTGAGTGAAGTGGGCCAAATGTGAGACAGTGGGGAGAATAGGAGAGTGTATTCCTCTCTAAAGAAATTCATACTCAGAATTTTTTAAAACATTTGACAGTCCTGTCTGAGAATCTAATGTTGCCTATAGGTCTCCAGTTAGTGCAGCCAAGTCTAAACTGCTGAGCATGGCATATGCAGTGTTTCTTTGATATCAGGTATGTCTTTGAGATGAACAACTTGTAACTCTCAGCTGTTGCAGAGACTGATGTAACCAGTGAGTCATGTTTGTTGTTTTTTTCTAAGTCAGAATAAATCAGAATAAACAGTGAGTTGGTTATTATAAGTACTACTGTCTTCCTTCATATTGGAAGCCGGGGAGCATTATGGGCTTTGGAGTCAGCCTTGACCTAGGTTCACTTGCCAATTCCGTCACGTATTTGCTGTATGATTTTGAACACAATTTCCTCCTCTAACTAAAATATAAAGAAATAAAGCCTTGCAGGATTGAGAGTGCAGTATCAGATTCTCAACTGCTTTAAATTTTCCAGCTCAGTGTTTGGCACATAGTAACTCTTCAGTAAAGGATAGCATCTGGACAGGTAGGGAAAATTTAAGAGGCAGCAGTGAATAATATAAAAATCTAATTCCCCGGCTGCATCCTTCTTAGTAATTGTACTTGTGGCCTAAAGAAGAGCAAACCAGTTGCAGGCCATTATCAGGTGAGGCAGGCAATTGGAAGTGGACAGGCACATCATTTACCCATGGAACCAAAAACCAGGAGCTTGCCACCCTCACTGGCTATCAAGCTGAAACTGGAATTTAAGACTAGAAGTTCAATTTTCTGTTGACAAATTCCTAACTAAGATGGGAATGTGGACTTTCTACAACTATGCATAATGTCCTAAGCTCTTTTTCACTTTTTTTGTCTACATATAATCTTTAAATTTTTTTTAGTGAAAGTTATATTAGCTAAAAATTTACTTCAATAGTATGAGGATATTTTATTTTGGTTTGTTCTCTACAGCTGTATAAATTTGAAGCACCAAAGGAAGTTTTCTTTATCAGAACATTTTTTGTTGTTGTTAATCTTTACCCAAGGATATTTTTCCATTGATTTTTTTTTTTTTTTTTTTAGAGTGAATGGAAGGGAGGGGAAGAGACAGAGAAAGGGGGAACATCAACATATGAGAGATACATGGATTGGTTGCCTCCTGTAAGTGGTTGGGTATTAAGCCTGCAACCAAGTTACATACCCTTGACCCGAATCAAACTCGCGACTCTTCAGTCTGCAGGCCAACGCTCTAACCATTGAGAAACCTGGCTAGGGCTATCAGAACATTTAGCATGGTGAGGAAAGAGGGCTGTTGTATTTACATATTATTCTAATGCATAAGTACATTATGTTTTCATTGATCTAGGAACAATAAGAAAGTCTTCAAGAGCTTTCATCATTCACTTAAGGGAAAGAAAATATACCATATTTTCAGGATCTAAAATTTAGCATAAATTTAACATTTAAGTATATTTTACTCAGTAATTTGTATACCCAGCTGACATGGTTGAAATAGGGGGCTGAACAGCTAACAGTATACAGTATTTTTCTGCCTTACCACAGAGCTATCGTGATAATGAGTAAAGTGGTACAGATAATAACCTGTTGGCAGAATGACATCCACTGAACTTCTCCTTGTACTTAAAATGGAGAGGCTAGAAAGCAAGACAAAGAGCGTTTCAACTTCTTTGCAGCAATATGTCTCACTCCAGACAGACTTTCATGCCCAGGCAAACGATACTATATTTAAGTAACAGAGCATTACACAGCTAAGAGGATTGTGTCTAAGAAAGCAAAGTAGACGTATTTAAGAGAATATTGAAACACAAAGATAGACAAGTGTTATCTTTACTGGCTATGCTAAAATTCTCTTTTGGTTTTAAGGAGTATCACAAAAAGGTTGATCTAGATAAATACGTTGGTATTCTATGACTTGATATTATTTTTTAGTGTTCATCTGTTTTTCTTAAAGGACTGATTTTTTTTTTTGTAAATGCCATCTAAAATATTTTTCTTTTTCCTCCCTCTCTCTCTTCTTCCTTTCTATCCTTCCTTTCTTCCTTTCTACTTGCAGCACCTCAGAGAAATTTTGAAATTGCCTTCAAGATGTTCGACTTGAATGGAGATGGAGAAGTAGACATGGAGGAGTTTGAACAGGCAAGTTGTCCTGGAAAGTTCCTTTAAATACATTCATATTTATTTATTTATTTATTTATTTATTTTTAATATATTTTATTGATTTTTTACAGAGAGGAAGGGAGAGAGATAGAGAGCCAGAAACATCGATGAGAGAGAAACATCGATCAGCTGCCTCCTGCACATCTCCCACTGGGAATGTGCCCGCAACCCAGGCACATGCCCCCAATCGGAATTGAACCTGGGACCCTTCAGTCCGCAGGCCGACGCTCTATCCACTGAGCCAAACTGGTTTCGGCAATACATTCATATTTAACCCAATTTCATGTGCTTTGGAGTTACCTTGGCCTTGGTCAGTAGATTCAGATGCTACCCAATTTTTGAAGTACCTAATGTATCATTTTTCAAAACTACTAACTTTTAACATAAGGGTTTTCTTGTTTTAACTCTAAACATAAGGAATTATTTGAGTATACGATTAAGGTCAAGATTGCTCTGATTTCCCAATATGAATTAAACTATAATGCTGAGAGGCTAAGTTATGGATATTCAATCATATATTCAGGCCACATTTATCAAACAGCTACTCTTTGCTAGACAGTTTCAGAATACAAGGATGAATGGCAAGTAAGAAATGCACAGAGACAAATATTTTAAAATACCTAGAGACATTCAAATTTGCACCCTATGTCCATCATACATTTTAAAAAATATGTTTTTATTGATTTTTTAGAGAGAGAGAGAGAGGAAGGGAGAAGGATAGAGAGATAGAAACATCAATGAGAGAGAAACATAGGTCAGCTGCCTCCTGCATACCCCCTTCTGGATCGAGCCCCCAGTACAGACATGTGCTCTGACTAGAAATCGAACCTGTGACCTCTTGGTTCATGGGTCAGTGCTCAACCACTGAGCCACACCAGCGGGGCCATCCTACACTCTTAAATATACAGTCTACTTAGAATTCATATTTTACTATGTCACATAAAATGTGGGAACTGTAACCACATACCATTTACCCCTTCTCCATTCTTTCTGCCATAGTTGTCCTATGTATTATATCTGCATCGAATAGTCCTCCCTTATCCAAGGGAGAGATGTTCCAAGACCCCAAGTGGATGCCTGCTACTTTGGATAGTACCAAACTCTATACATATTGTGATTTTTCCTAAACATGTATACACCTTGTGGCTTCTCTTTGGCATATCCAAATTGTCCACACCACGCTCTTGTGCTTTGGGGCTATTAAGTAAAATAAGGACTACTTGAACACAGGCATTGTGATATCGTGACAATAGATCTGATAACTGAGATGGCTACTAAGTGACTAATAGGTGGGTATCAGATAGAGCATAGATATGCTGGACAAAGGGATGGTTCACATCCCAAGTGGGATGAAGCAGGACGGTCAGAGATTTCATCACACTACCCAGAATGGCATGCAATTTAAAACTTATGAATTGTGCCCTAGCTGGTTTGGCTCAGTGGATAGAGCATCGGCCTGCGGACCAAAGGGCCCCAGGTTCAATTCCGGTCAAGGGCACATGCCTGGGTTGCGGGCTCGGTCCCCAGTGGGGTGCATGCAAGAGGCAGCCAATCAATGATTCTCTCTCATTGTTGATGTTTCTATCTCTCTCTCCCTTCCTCTCTGAAAGCAATAAAAAATATATTAAAAATACTTACGAATTGCTTATTTCTGGATATTTTTCACTTAATCTCTCTCTCTCACACACACACACACACACACACACACACACACACACACACACACAAAAATCTAGTGATATGTAATTTTCAGTAAAGTTTTTAATGAAAGAATACTTATAGTTATTAATAGTTTACACATAAGTGTGACAGTATTTGGACTATGTTATTGTTAATAGTTAATGAAGATGCTATAGCATTAGTTAATTTTCCCTAAACACATTTTTTTCCCAGTCACTTATACAAATACTCTCAGCACCACACTTTTGAAGCTAACATACAGCTTCCACAACAGCAGGGCTATAAGCTATAATATTTATAGCCACAAGCAAAATTTAAATCATGGTAGGTTCTAACACTGCTTCAATACTGGTTCACTGCTATTGGAAAATTCTTTAGTACTCACTTAGATAAAATGAATTATGTATTGCCTTCAAATAGAAGAAGCACTTTTCTGATTATCCTGTATTTCAATTTAAAGTCTAAAAAACTATGCCCAGCCAGTGTTGCTCAGTGGTTGAGCGTCAACCCATCCACCGAGGTCACTGGTTCAATTCCTGGTCAGGGCACATGTCCCAGTTGTGGGCTCGATCCCCAGTCAGGGGTGCACAGGAGGCAGCCAGTCAGTGTCTCACTCTCAACATTGATGTTTCTCTTTCCTTTCCTCTCTTTGTAAAGTCAATAAAAAACATATTTAAAAAAATAAGGAGAAAGTCTAAAAAACTTCAACTTAAATAATTTTAAAATCTATTACATACCTGCCTTTTAAGTCTCCATGTGCCTGAGAAACAAATGTCAACCAATCTGGGCCCTGGCCGGGTAGCTCAGTTGGTTAGAGTGTCATTCCAATACAACAAGGTTGTGGGCTTAATCCCCAGTGAGGGCACATACGAGAATCAGCCAATGAATGCATAAATAAGTGGAACAACAAATTGTTGTTTCTCTATCTATTTCTCCCTTCCTCTCCATCTAAAATCAGTCAATGAATAAAAATGCCAACCAATCTTATTTACATAAATAAAATATGAGCCCAGAAAAAATCATAATCAAAACCATTTATGATATTAACCTAGAGTTAGAAGACAGCGATAATGTGCTCTGCAAACAATGAGAAAAATAAGGCTTAAAGAGGTTAAATGATTTGCACAAATTCTACTCTCACTACAGAGTAATAGAATCAGACCCCGTGTCTCCTGACTAGTCTTTCCATTATACTCTTCCACCCTTTATAGAGCCTGAGACTTTTAAGTTGTCTTAAATAAATATTTTTATGGTCATAGATAACAAGTGAAATAAAAAACATTTAACTAAGGTAAAATTTGTTGTTACAAATCTTAAGTTTAAATATTACGCTTTTCTAATTTGGCTATTTAAACATCAAGACTATATATATTGTTTATTTCTGTAACATACCTTTATTATTTACCCTTATGTATCGAATTTTAGTTGTTCTGAATAGCTGTGTTTTTTAGCTTATAAAGAGGTAGAAAAAACTGCAGGAACTAGTGGGGGCAAAAAAGCTATAGCAATTACTGACTTGCCTCAAAACTCTTTATATGTATCATTAAGCCATAGTTGTAGTCCCAAAAATTATCCTTTCTCAAAAAGCGCTTTTAAAACTTCTCAGAGATTGAACTAATTCCCCATGTTTTCTTGGGGAGTTATTTCATACCAATTTTGCATTTTCATATATCATTCTAATAAATGTTATCTCTCTTAGATGTTAAGTATTTATTTGCCTATAACTGTGCTGTCACTCTTCACAACTAGAGAATCAGTAGTGAAAATTGTGGAATTTTTAAAATTATCCTGAGAAAAGGAAAGTATTGCTGTGAGGTTAATGATTATTTATTGTGAGAGAGGTTTTGAGCCTCAAAACAAATATATATTCTTTTCTGAAGAGATATTTTTAGGTGGGTCCCCATTATAAAAGTATCAGGCATCTGTGTTGGAATCCTGGTGCTGCTACTTGACTTTGAGCAAATTATTTAACTCTATGTGCCCCAAATTTCTCATCTGTGAAATAAGGATAATCATAGGCCTTCTCTCATAGGATTGTTGTGAGCATGGGGTAGAGAGCTAGTGTGGGCTAGAAGACATCTATAATACTTTCAACAATAAAGATTTTTTTAAGTAAAGTAAAATAAAAGAAAGAATTGTAGCACAGTGAAGGCAAAGACTAAACAATCAATAGGCAGTTATTTTCCCTACTTTTCTCCAATTTTTCACTTTGTAATGTTTTCCTGGATGGGGGTTTGCTTCTCTTTAGGTTCAGAGCATCATTCGCTCCCAAACCAGTATGGGTATGCGTCACAGAGATCGTCCTACTACTGGAAACACCCTCAAGTCTGGCTTGTGTTCAGCCCTCACAACCTACTTTTTTGGAGCTGATCTCAAAGGGAAGCTGACAATCAAAAACTTCCTCGAATTTCAGCGTAAACTTCAGCATGATGTTTTGAAGCTAGAGGTAGGTATTTCCTGGACTTCAGGGGACCGGGCACTGTCGATTCCATGTACACAGAGAGCCGCTGGAGTGGGAGGGCCTGCATTATTGGTATTCTTTCCGTCTATCTCCAGCTGGGAGAACTGATTGCTTTGAACTGTATCAGTGATTTACTGTCTGACAGCAGGTTGGAAATCATGTGGTCTGTGAAATGTCTTGGAGTCAGGTAGTTCTGGGCCTAAAAGCAAAAGTGTCTAAATTGAAAATCTCAGTTGTCTTTGGATACTCAGCTTGAGGAAAAAGAAATGCAGGGGTCAGAGCTGCTCTCAGCCTGAGCATGTATCCCTACTTTATATTATTGTGTAGAAGGCAACAGGTGGTGGAGACAAGGGGGGATCCCACTTAACTCAGTTGAGACAGTTTGAAAAATCACAACTGAATTCCCATTATTAATACATTTTAGTTTATTATTATAATTTTGTTGT
>NW_005878279.1:0-7840 GCF_000147115.1 Myotis lucifugus | reverse complement strand
GAGAAAGGACCCAAGCGGAAGCAGCTTCTTGGGGGCACACAGGGTCTTACTTCAAGGCCTTCTTCTCTGGCCACTGGACCATCCCCGATGAGCAGAGGGGGCTCCTGAGAAGGCTCTGACCCCGATGGTCCATCCACTGCGCCGTGATAGATTCCACATGATGAGTGAGTCTGTAATAAAATCAAGACGTCGTGATTCCTATCCCCCTAGAGAGGATACCAGCAAAAAGATATTTGGAGTGGGGAACGTTTTTGGCAATCAGCCCTGACACTTCTCTTATATCCTCTTTCTCTTTGCTCCCTCAGCCCCCAAATCTGAGGAGTCACTCAGTTCATGTTTAAAAAGAAACAGCCTTGGACTCCCATGTGCCTGGGGCCAAGAACACCTCTTCCCATCACTCAGGTCTAGCTTGGGAACAGATTTCAGCGGGAGAATTAGGTGTTTTAGGATTGGGGTTGGGGAAGGGGCAGCGAGGGCACCTTTCACGCTTACAGTGAGTCAGAGGATGGAGGAAGTGTTGGCGCTTGTGTGCTATGTCATTCGGAAGGGCAAACTAAAGCCCAAGAGGGGAAGGAACTAGTTCAAGGTCACCAAGGCAAGCCCTCCCAGGGTTGGCTCCTGCCCCCGTCTCCTGCTTCCAATTCAGGCATCTTACTGTTGAGGTTTGAAGGTTGGGCTGGAGTTTGGTTTGAATAAGAAAAATCTTAGAGATAGAAGTGGAAGGAAAGCCGTTAACTCATAGAAATAGGTAAAGGAATTCTGGGATGAAGGGAGAAAGTCTAAATGACCAAGGGAATTTGCATACAACATGTAAGAGAATTGCAGGACATTCGAGGCACAGGGGATGGCTGCAGTGGGGGTGTGTCAGGAAGTATTTGGATCATGCCAGGGGCCAAAGGATCCCATTTTAACTCCATGAAATGGCTGTTTCCCAGGGGAGGAGGCTGCAATGGGTCGAGACCCAGGCCTATGGTAGTTTCCAGCCTGGGGAGCCTGGGAGCCAGGCGCTCATGTTGGGGGGATGTTGGGTTGCTAAAGAGATCACGTCTTTGCTCCATTGTTCAAGAATGCACTTAGCCCAGCTGGTGCGGCTCAGCGGTTGAGCATCGACCCAGGAACCAAGAGGTCACTGGGTTGATTCCTAGTCAGGGCACATGCCCCAGGTTGAGGGCAGGAGGCAGCCAATCAATGATTCTCTCTCATCACTGATGTTTCTATCTCTCTCTCCCTCTCCCTTCCTCTCTGAAATCAATAAAAATATATATATATATATTTTAAAAAGAATGCACTTAAACTTGACGAATGACTGGAAAGAGCAGGTATGTGAGCTTGTGAATATTCCTGGCTCTTTCTGAAGTGTGCCCAGGTCGCCAGCAAAGGCAGTGGGTGAGCAGGGGAAGCACCCTGGCCCCCAGGGCTTGATTTTCAGCTTCGCAACTTCCTCCCCCAGTGACGGTGGGCGCACGTTCCCCCTCCCCTAGGCCTCAGTTTTCTCATTAGTTGGTGATGATGGCTCTCCTTATCCATGGTGGGCCCCATTGTTTTGTCTGCCCAGCCCTCCTTCCTAGTTCTTCAGATAAGGGTTCTCCCTTCTTCACAGATGGCCTCTTCTCCATGTTAATTGAGTGGCCTTAGGGGAGGCTACCAACTATACTCACTCTTCTTCCACCTTTGCTAATGATCATAATGAGGTCAATTGATTTATCCCAACCTTCTGGCCACAGTCATTTGATAAGAGTACGTTATAAAGAGCATGACCAGAACTCTTCCTGAACACATCTGAGGGACCCACTGAGGAAACCAAGAGATAACTGAGGGACCCTTGGGGGGGGGGCTGAGTCCTGTAGGTTTGGTGCAGGTGGAAGCTAAGAGCCACCATACTGTTGTTGTTGATGTGACCAGGTATCTGCCGTGGACTGGGGAAGTCTGAGGTGAGATTAAGCTATGATAGGGTTGTATTCATTTTAGCTTTTCTGCTTTTCAGGGACAGAAATTATCACCCAAACTAACTTTAGCTAAAAGAGAACTTATCAGCCCACTTCTCTGAAAAGAGCAGAGGTCGGGCTGGTTTCAGGCTTATCTTCAGGTAGGACTTCACTCAAACAATATCACCAGGATCTGGGACCTTTCTCATCTCTTTCTCCCGATCTCTCTCAACTCTGCTTCCTTTGGGCTGACTCCATTTGGAAGCAGGATCCCTCCCTCAGGATACTAAATGCCTGCCTTAGCTCCCAACTGCATATTCCATTAGATGCAAGTTCAGTAAGAAATGGCAGCAGTCTCTTCCTAGAATCTCTAGTCAAGATCTCATTGCCTCTCTCCAGTTCATAGGGGGCCTTGTATCTTTCCTTAAATCAGTCACTGTGGCCAGGGATGTGGTTTTCTGATTGGCTTAAGGTTAAAACTTAGAATACAGGCTGATTATGAAATGCAGCCCACCAAAACCCAAGATCTAAGAGTAGGTGAGAGTAGAAGGATGAAAATATGCCAGGTGGCAAAATGCACAGATGTCTCTACTGTAGAACATTAGTGCCCAACAGGTTGCCTGGAAAATCTTAGGACAGTTCTCATGTCCTCTATTTATCATTATGGACACCACGTGTAAGGTGTAAGACACCTCTTGTGAGATGTTTAAAAACTTGGTTTCTGTGTGAAAAATAATGACTGCCAAAGAATGCCAGAAGCTACTGCTGGTGATAGACATGTAGAGAAACTGAACTGGGATAAAAAAAATGAGTGTTCTTAGTTTTGGACAAATTAGAAGAGGGAATATTGAATTCGACAGAGGCTTGCACCAATGGTGTAAATGAATTCACCAGGAATCTTATATGAAAAGAAGAATAGGTCCTTCCTAAAGCCATTTCAACAGCTCCTCTAACTGGCTCAAAATGGTTCACGAAGTGGGAGAAAACTAATGAGAGTTGGAAAAGTCATTACCTGTAATTTGGGAGAAAGCCAGGATCCAGTACAAACGTTTTTGTCTATCCTTGACTCTGAGGGTTCACAGCCATTGAAGAATGCATTTCTATGAATGCATGTCAAGGGTCAAGCCTTCATTCTACCATGCCCCCTGAAGAGCCATCCCTGCCATCACACAGGGAGATCGATTCTTCTGTCTTGTAGACTCTGCTGTCTTTGCCTGCCCACCATTCATTTCTTCTATGTGGAGTCTCCCCTAAGCCTCCGTTGTGTTGGCTGTGTCATCTTGTAGATGTTGATGACACCTAGGGAGACGTCTTTGGTTGGTGGAGATGATTGTTCAGCTGACACTGGAGATTTTGATAAATGAGTGATGGGGAGTGGTAATGGGCAGATTGCTTGAAGGTATGATCCTCCAAAGAGCCAGGATTTGCACAGAGTGGAGAAGTATCTTTCTGCAAGAGCCTGAGATCAAGGAAGATGTCAACCCCACCTCTTTTAAAATATATTTTATTGACTTTTTACAGAGAGGAAGGAAGAAGGATAGAGAGTTAGAAACATCAACGAGAGAGTAACATCGATCAGTTGCCTCCTGCACACCCCCTTCTGGGGATGTGCCCGCAACCAAGGTACATGCCCTTGACCGGAATCGAACTTGGGACCCTTGAGTCCGCAGGCCGACACTCTATCCACTGAGCCAAACCGGTTACGGCAACCCCACCTCTTTTAAAAAATACGTATTTTTATTGATTTCAGAGAGGAAGGGAGAGGGAGAGAGAAAGAAACATCAATAATGAGAGAATCATTCATCAGCTGCCTCCTGCATGCCCCCGACTGGGGATCGAGCCCGCAATCCGGGCATGTGCCCTTGACTGGAATCAAACCTGGGACCCTTCAGTCTGCAGGCCAATGCTCTATGCACTGAGCCAAACCAGCTAGGGCTCAACCCCACCTCTTGATCTTGAAGATAAGCAGTTTCCTCCAGAGGATGAAACAGGGGAAGTACTGTTCAGAGGGCTGGGGAACCATGTGCCCTGTGACTTTTCCCAGATGACCACAGCCTTGGAACTAGACACACTTGTTGGACAGCAACTCTAGCCAAGTGTGGTCAGCCCTTTGAACATCTGCCATGGATATACTGCTCCGAGCACCTGCCTGAAATCTCCTCTGTGCTCTTGCCAATGACCAGTTCCCCCTGAAGTCCCTGCACAATGTTCCTACATGTTTGATGTCCATGAAAGAAGAGAGAACATAATCGTGATTTTAAAATAAACAGCAGAAAACAAAGTAGTTTGGTTCTTGGCTCTACCCTCCACTGGTGAAGTCATTGCCTTGAGCAGACTCTTGCCACAGTGCACTTGGAGGCCTTGAGGTTTGGCAATGATTGGGTTTTGTCAGTAGAAGGCCAGGCCTGTTCACAGATGACAGTCTCCATTTCAACCGCAGTCATGATGAGCCGGGGCAAGACCTTGAGCTGGCAGAGTCCTTCCATGGGCTCTCCCCTTGCCGATCTGTCTGCCACTCCATCTTCCTGTCTTTTCTCTCCCTTTGGGATGGGACAGAGCAGGCTCACTGTCAGCCAGAGAGGTACTTCAATGGGTTTGCCGTCCAACACAAGCCAAACCTATGCTGAGGCTTGGTGGTTCTTCAAGATTATTCAAACAAATGCACGAAGGCAGAGTGCTCAGGTCCAATGAGAAGACTAAACTTTCAAATATATATATATCACCTTTAAAAAGCAGAAGCCTTGGAAAGGGATGACCATGCAGATGGTTTCGATCAGGCCTCAGTGAGGGCTGGGAGTCAAGGGGAAGAAGCTGGGAAGGGGAAGAGTATAGAGCAGTGGTTCCCAATGTGAGGCACATGCCCCACAGGGGGCGGCAATTGGATTTTTTAAGGGGGCAGTTTGAGAATGAGTTATTAACTGATTTTTTTGCATTTCTTATGGTTCTAGGGGCCTCATATACAGTATGTAAATATATATTGTGACATATTTATGCATTTCAGTTCTCTATTATATATTTTGAAACTTTATTTGCTATTTTCATATCAATTCATATTTTTATTATTTTTTAAACAATTTCTTAGTAATATCTTCCTCAGTACTTCAACTGTCCTTTCGTTCTTTTATTTTTCTCTTTCACAGATGCCATGTTCTTTGGAAGCTTGTTTAGACCAAGTTAATGGCCTTTTAGGCTTCTTCCACGTGAATAGGAGTTCACTTTTTGAATAATAAGAATTATATGTCACAGTGGGGGATTCAGGAATTTAGAGATGCTTAGGTGGGGCATGGCCAAAAAAAGGTTGGGAACTACTGGTATAGAGGCAAGAGGCACAGTGTCTTCAGAAGACATTTAATTCATGTTTATTCTCTCCAGCACCTACATCATTGCTCCTGGAGGAAAGGTGGCATTATCTGTGGGCTGTTTAGGAGCATATAGTTCTAAAATATTTAACTGTTTAATCAGAAAAATCCTCTATGGTTTCCTGCTATGCAAGCTTCACTTAAAACTAAGAAGCATCTGCCTTGTGAAAATCAGGTTAAGATTTAAAGCCAGAGGACACCCTGGGAGAGATATTTGCGGCACTTCTGGTAGGATTAATAAGCCCAATATACACAAAGCCCTTACAAAGCCAAAGGAGAAAGAAAAGCAACTCACCTGGACAAATGGACAAATAAACAGAATAGGCAATTTTCAAAAGGAAGAAATAAAGTGGTCAGAACACTAAAAAAGATGTTCAAGCTTGTTAATGATGAAAACTATCAATTAAAAATTTAGATACTATGTTCTGCCTATTGGTGAAGGTAAACAGATTGGCTAAAAAAATAACAGTATTGCTCTGGCCGGTGTGGCTCAGCTGGTTGGGCGTCATCCTGTGCACCAAGAGGTTGCTGGTTTGATTCCTGGTCAGGGCACAAGCCTGGGTTGCAGGTTGATCCCCAGTAGGGGGCGTGCAGGAGCCAGCTGATTGATGTCCTGCCCTCCATTGATGTTTCTCTCTTTCACTTCCTCTCTCTCTAAAAATAAGTAAAAATATTAAAAAAATAACAGTATTAGTCAAGATCTTGAGAAATGCTTAGTTCAAAAGGGTATAAATTAGTACAACCTCTTTGTAAGGCAGTTTGATGACAAGTATCAAACCATAAAATGTTCATATCCTTTAACCCATTGATCCTGATTTGAAAAATTTACTGTAGGAAGGAAACTGTCCAAGTGGGGAAAGCTGTATGCGAATGCGCTAGAACATTCATTAATTCCTGATTAATGGAAAACCTTTAAATGTCCATTATGAAGGGGCCAGTTAACGGAGTATGGCTTATACTCTAAAGCAGCAGTTCTCAACCTGTGGGTCGCGACCCCTTTGGGGGTCGAACGACCCTTTCACAGGGGTCACCTAAGACCATCGGAAAACAAATATATAATTACATATTGTTTTTGTGATTCATCACTATGCTTTAGTTATGTTCAATTTGTAACAATGAAAATACATCCTGCCTATCAGATATTTACATTACGATTCATAACAGTAGCAAAATTACAGTTATAAAGTAGCAACGAAAATAATTTTATGTTTGGGGGTCACCATAACATGAGGAACTGTATTAAAGGGTCGTGACATTAGGAAGGTTGAGAACCACTGCTCTAAAGGGAAACTATGTAGTCATAAAAAATGATAGCATCTTCAAATCAATTGGAAAGAAAATATTGATGGTATGTTTTTGAGTGGGGAAAAAAAATAACCCCACACCAACCTGCCTCAGTGATATAACCGCTCTTCTAGAGGGATCTTGCCCAATGTGGGCACACCCATTAGCTCACAAAACCATCCTGGAATACTGCGAGCTGACATTCTAACCACTGGGCACACCGGCCAGGGCACTGTAGACTCCTGGCTTTAGTATACTTCTATTTACTCAGCTTCCTTTCCAGACAAACATAAGTCATACCTATCTTTTTAGGGCAGCAAGCAGGGTACTTTTGCTTCGTGATATAACAAAGCGCGATGGAACTCCTGGTCTTGGGCGGTGATGGGGAGATTCATTTGGTACACCAGCCAATGATGCTATGGCAAATGCCTCTGCCTGTGAGATAGACCAAGTCTGGTAGGCCACAAATCAGTGGGGCTGGAAAATGAGGGAAATGATGTGTGAGAGATGTGTAACGTGTAGGCAGTAGAGGCTGAGAAATTCTGAACAGTGAACAAGAATAAATCTGGGTACTCTTTCAAGAATGTTTTTTTTTTACCCCATGTATTTTTGGTGTCAATTATTAACTGTTTACTTTAACGCATGGTTATGCTTGAAATAACTTTTTGTTGTGACATACTTTCTCTGTAACAGTTAGCTAAAAACCCCAAATGCATGCCTCAGACAAAATTAAGTACTGAGTTTTTTTTTCTCTCAAGAAAGTTATGATTAATGTGTAAGTCGCAAAAGGTGTTTGTTGAGACCGTGGCTGTAGAAACACCACTGACTACATGGGAACCAGAAAGCACACATGTGTCTGTTGAAGCGGCATCAGCATCTCAAAAGTCTGTAGTTAAGTCTGTGCCCAAAGATAATTAGGATTAATAGCTACAAAAGGTGTGTTTACATGATAATTTTATTACTCATTTAGACCAAATGGCTGTTCTACTAAGTTAGTTCTCTCATTTTCCTGGGCTTGGATGAAAAGTGAATTGATAGATGTGGATGTGTTGGCTCCATGAACAGAAGAATAACTTCTCAAACAGTTGTATGAAGCCAGCATTTTATCAGTGTCCCAAGATGCTGCACGTAGAATACCCATGAAGTTAATTTTAACACTGGTTCAATTTTTCACCCAACTTATGGAGTCAAAGTAAAGCTTTTGGAAGTTAATTCTGTCAAAGATAAAATAGCTTGAAATGCATGCAAACGTAAGTTGTTCAGAAGTTGAAC
>NW_005878278.1:0-7842 GCF_000147115.1 Myotis lucifugus | reverse complement strand
TTCTTAAGGAGCTCCTACCCCATGCACTGCCTAATGTAGAAAAATAAATATTTTTAAGTCATTAAAATATTCACATTTACTATTAGGTTGACCTACTATAAAGGGCCAATAAATTTCCTGTGAGATCACACAAAAGACAATGGTAGGTCACACACAGCTACAGAGGGTTTATGAGAACAAAAACACCCATCAAGTACACATCTAATTGCTTGTTTCACTGAAAGAGAAAATAAGGCCTAAAGAAAAGATATTTCAGCTTCCTTCACCAAATGTAATTATAGGAAAGAAAACTTTATTCTATTTCACAAAGTCAAATTATTATATAGTTTCATTATATTAAGACTCGTTTTGTCTTTTGTTCACATTGTGACTTACTGACCTGTTCCCCAGGTTAATTAAACATAATACTTACTACATGAACATCAATTACTACTTCATTTGAATTTCAACTCAAGTCCAGAATTTCTCACATTACCTTAAAAATGCCTTCTACTCAACTGCAGAAATCCTCTTTCCAATGCTAATAATACTGGGAGAAAATATAAGCCTGAGCATCCCTTTGGGATATGTGGCAAACAGAAAAGTGTACCTTTGTGTGCTATTCTGGAGCCAAGTGACAAATTATAAAGCTCAATTACCTTTCCCGGTGAAGTAGAGAGAAATTATTCACCATTAATATAATTGATCCAATTAACCTCTAAAGCCCCTTTGCCTTGTGAGTTTTATTCATACATTTGAGATAAAAGAGGATTCAGCAGAAAGGAATAACCAACAGAATAGTCTTCATATAGTAGATACTCAAGAATTATTTGCAGTCTATAACAATGATGATAATAATAATGATAATGAAAAAACATACAATTTTAGTTCTGAAACATATTTGACTGTCACTTAATAAAATGATCTCATTTACAAACAATAAAATCAAGAGACAGAGTTTGGAGAATTTGAAATTGAAAAACAGAATAAAATTTATGTGGTCAGAGCACATTTTTACCTCTACATCAGACCATGATTATATTGATTTATTTATTTAAAATATATCTTACTGAGCAACTTTTAGGTACCCAACATTGGGATGTTGAGGGCGATACAACTGTGGGGCAAGGTAAGGCATTGGGTGAGCTTTGTAATGGTTGAGTGGCAAGCCTCAATTTTCCTATCTATAAAATGGAAATAACTTGTCTTCATAAAGTTGTTATAAAGATTACGTGACATAACACATAATAACATATTAAGAAATATCAATGGGGAAAAAAACAAGCAAAAATAAAATAGTGAGAAATATATAGTGCCTGCCCTTGTGGAACTTATGACCTCATAGGAAAAGTCATCAAATACTCTATATAAATTTATACTTACAAATTATGACTAGTGTGTGGAATCATAACAACAGGTGTCAGGTGATTATATACAACACTTGACATAGTGTTGGATCTTAGGGAAGATTTCTCTGAGGAAGTTATATTTGACCTGAAAACTGAAGGATAATAATAAAAGTTCACTAATGAAAGTGGGTGACAAAGGTAGGGAGTTGTTGGGGGTGGTAAAAAAAATAGTGTTGCAGGTTCTGAGGAAAAGCACTGTGAACTCCAGGAAGTGAAGAAAGTTTAGAGCTGTCAGTATCTTTTCAGTCTCTATCCTCAATACACCTCTTTGGTTTCAGGTCTGAGAGAGTTACATCCAAGCATAACCCAGATGGGTAGTGCAGAGAATCCTCTGTGAGGACACAGGGATACCCCTGAGGAGTGGTGGGACTGTGCTAATTGTCACAAGCAGGGTGCTAAGAAAGAATAGTAAGGGAGTTTTATAAAGCAGATAAACCATGAAATAACATCAACAAAGGCCTATAATTAGTACAACTAAAGTATAGACCATCATTTATGGAGAGAATCAAAAAAGTTAGAGGGATAGAAATGCTGGTGTAGATCCTATATAATAAAAAGCTAATATTCAAATGGTTGTTACGCCATCACACCATCACTCTGTAAGGGTCAGACACTCAACACTGGAGAGAGAGGAATGGGGACCAGCCAGGCACAAATGAGCTCATGAGAGAGGAATGGGGACCAGCCAGGCTATGGCCCAGGAGAGGAACAAGCCACCTGCCCCGCGATCTTGGGCAGCAGTGGCTGTGCTGCACCTGTGGCCCAGGAGAGGGATAAACTGCCCACCCCACTTTCCCAGGTGCCTGCAGCTGCAGCCCAGGCAAAGCTGCTCACCCAGAGTCTCCTGTGGCTGTGGCCAGCCAAGGTGAAGCTGGCCCAGGTCCTGGGTGCCGGCAGCCGGCCAGAGAGAGGGAAGCCTGGGTCCCAGGTGTCTGCAACCGGCTAGAGGAGGGAATCCTGGGTCCTGCGGGTGTGGCAAAGCAGATGCAGTTAGGGGCGATCAGGCAGGCAGAGGTGGTTAGGGGCGATTAGACAGGCAGGCAGGCAAGCAGTAGGAGCCAATGGTCCTGGACTGAAGGAGGCAGTCAGACATCCTCTGAAGGGTCCCGGATTGGAGATGGTGCAGGCTGGGCTGAGGGACCCTCCCCCCTCTGTGCACAAATTTTGTATACTGGGCCTCTAGTTAATTATGATCATATAAACTACTCAACCATCAGCTAAATGTGAGGTTCTCAAATCTCTTGATCTCAGCAACCCTTTATACTCTTAAAAAGTATTAGAGACCCCAAAACAGATTTTCTGAAAGTGGGTTATATCTATCAATGTTTACAATTTCAGAAATAAAAACTGAGAAATTTGAAATGTTTTATTAATTCATTTAAAAGAATAATAAGCCCAATACATGTTAATGTAAATAATAGTTTAATAAATATGGATAAGTTTATTTCAATACCAAAAAAATATATAGTGAGAAATAACAGTTTTATATTTTTATAATTTTTAAAACTGGCTACATAAGATCATCGAATTCTTACAAATAACTCTAAATTCAACATACTGAGCATTTTGTTTTGATTGAAGTATATAAAGAAAATTCATTCTTAAACAGATATACAATTAGAAAAGGGAAAACTAATCAAAAAATGGGCAAAGGACATAAATAGATACTTTTTAAAAAAAGACAGAAGGAAGGCAAGAGACATATGAAAATATGCTCAAATCACTAATCATCCAAGAGATGCAAATCAAAACGACAATGAGATACCATCTCACACCTGTCAGAATGGCTATCATCAACAAAACAACAAACAACAAGTGCTGGTGAGGATGTGGAGAAAAAGGAACCCTCGTTCACTGCTGGTGGGAATGCAGACTGGTGCAGCCACTATGGAAGACAGTATGGAATTTCCTCAAAAATTTAAAAATGGAACTCCCATTTGACCCAGTGATCCCACTTCTAGGAATATATCCCAAGAAATCAGAAACACCAATCAGAAAGGATATATGCACCCCTATGTTCATAGCAGCACAATTCACCATAGCTAAGATTTGGAAACAGCCTAAGTGCCCATCAGCAGATGAGTGGATTAAAAAACTGTGGTACATCTACATGATGGAATACTATGCTGCAGTAAAAAAGGAGTTCTTACCATTTGCAACAGCATGGATGGAACTGGAGAGCATTATTCTAAGTGAAATAAGCCAGTCAGAGAAAGATAAATATCACATGATCTCACTCATTTATGGAATATAATGAACAACATGAACTGATGAACAAAAATAGATCCAGAGACAGAGAATCACTGATCAAAACATCAAACCTCAGAGGGAAGGTAGGGGAGGGTGTGGGTAAGGGGGAGAGATCAACCAAAGGACTTGTATGCATGCATATAAGCCTAACCAATGGACACAGACAACAGGGGGATGAGGGCATGAGTGGGGGGGGGGGGCAATCGGGAAGGGGGGGGGTAGGACACATATGTAATATCTTAATAAAGAAATTAAAAGTCAAAAACAATCAGCAAAACTAAAAGAGAAAAAAAGAAAATGGAAGACTACTTAGTCTTTAGATAATTGTGATACTCTTCTTTGATAATATAACAAAACACTCGTATTTTTAAGTTAATTTCAATGTGAAATATGAAGCCAGTATTTGTAATATCTTGGACTGTTATGAAAACACTGAGTATGGACTGCATGAAATTGCCTCAAGAACCCCCAAAGTTTCCTAGACTATACTCTGAGAACCACTGCTCTAAACATATCCCTTGAAAGTACCCAAAGGATATTTTAATCAAGCATAAGTAAATGCATTAGTGAGATAATTGAAAATCTTTGACACTGTCCTCAGTAGTCTGGAAATGACAGTAAGAGATGCTGCTACAAAACCAGGTTTCTTGATTTCAAGGAGAATAATAAAATCTTGGAGTTTCATCTAAGAGAAAGCATAAAATCATCACAAATAAATTAGGTACAGTTACTATAATAAGCCCCAGGAATACTTTCAGTTGAGGTAGCTGAAGAATAGTAATGGTGCTGAATAAATTGTGCCAGGTCATACAGCTAGTGATGTGCAGATACAGACAAATTTCCAATGCAGGTCTTCACAACTCCAAAACATGTAATGTACTAATTACCAGAGATACAATAAATGAACAAAGTAGAAAGAGTCCTTGTCCTTATGGGGTTTATAGTTCAGTAGACAAAATTCATGCACTGGGGGGGGGGGGGGTCCACTCAGCCCAGCCTGTACCCTCTCACAGTCTAGGATCCCTCTCGTAGACCAGGATGCCTTGCTCCTTACTGCCCACCTGCTTGCTGCTCCTTAGTGCTCAGCTCGCTGCTCCTTAGTGCTGCCACGGAGATTGGAGAGGCTCCTGCCACCGCCGCTGCGCTCGCAGCTGTGAGCCTGGCTTCTGGCTGAGCAGCGCTCCTCCTGTGGGAGCACACTGACCACCAGGGGGCAGCTCCTGTGTTGAGTGTCTGCCCCCCGGTGGTCAGTGCGCATCAGTTGTTCCACCATAATAGTTGCTTAGGCTTTTATTATATAGACTAGAGGCCCAGTGCACAAAAATTTGTGCACTCAGGGGGTCCCTCAGCCTGGCCGGTGCCCTCTCACAGTCTGGGACCCCTCAGTGGATGACCACCTGCTGGCTTAGGCCTGCCCCCTGGGGGATTGGGCCTAAGCTGGCAGTCAGACATCCCTCTGGAAGCCCAGGAGCCCTCGGGGGATGTCCACTTGCCAGCGGGGAGCAGGCCTAAGCTACATTTGGACATCCTTAGCACTGCTGAGTAGGCGGGAGAGGCTCCCACCACCACTGCTGTGCTGGCAGCCATCAGCCTGGCTTGTGGCTGAGCAGAGCTCCCTCTGTGGGAGCGCACTAACCACCAGTGGGCAGCTCCTGCATTGAGCATCTGCCCCCTGGTGATCAGTGTGTGTCATAGTGACCAGTCATTCCAAGTCTTTAGGCTATTAGGGTCAATTTACATATTAGCCTTTTATTATATAGGAGTGCCTGGTCAGCCTGGGTGAGGGGCTGATGGCTGTTTGAAAGCTGACCACAGCCCCTTCAGGGTGGGGGTCCCCCCTGGGGTGCCTGGCCAGCCTGGGTGAGGGGCTGAGGGCCCTTTGCAGGCAGGCCACAACCCTTTCAGGGTGAGGGGTCCTGCTGGGGTGCTTGGCCAGTCTGGATGAGGGGCTGAGGGCCGTTTTCAGGCTGGCTAAGCCCCCCAGCGGGGACCCTCACCCCATGAGGGTGTGGCCATCCTGGGTGAGGGGCTGATGGCTGTTTGCAGGCTGGCCAGGCCCCCAGCCACCCAAACTCCCAGTGGAGGCTGGCTGGCAGCAGGTATCTGGGATTTATTTGTCTTCTATAATTGAAACTTTGTTGCCATGAGCCAGCTCGGGGCAGGCGGGAAGCTTGGCTTCCTCCATCGCCCAGGCAACCAAGCCTCCTGCTTGCTCCAGCTCCATGGCTGCCAGCCGCCATCTTGGTTGGGTTAATTTGCATATAGTCACTCTGATTGGCTGGTGGGCATAGCAAAGGTACGGTCAATTAGCATCTTTGTCTTTTATAGTGTAGCTTGTCACAACTACATAGCAAAGCAATTTCCTAGTGTGATTGTGAGAGGTTACATGACTTGCCCCAAACCAGGAAGAGAATTAATGACAGATTTAATATCATCAGAACTCTTCAAAATGCAGTTTGTATATCTCAGGCACTCTAGCACTTAGCTCTCTACCCTGCTTTTCTACCTGAATGGCTAGCTCTACCTCCACCAGAGCAGTTCTAAATTAAGGTTCAATGTTCATTAGGAAGAACATATCTGGATTTCAAGGAGTCAAAGAGTTCCGCTGAAGATGTGCACAGGATATCTTTTTTTTTACACGTATTTATATTTATTTTTTTAATTTATCTTTATTGTTGAAGTTATTACAAATATCCCCTTTTTTTCCCCCAATGACCCCTTCCACCCTGCAGTGGCCCCTCCCAGGCCTTCACCACACTATTGTCTGTCACAGGATATCTTGTTTGTGTTTTATTTCCAGAGGGTCTATCACTCTTTTGCATAATTTCACACGTATTTTCATTACAAACCTCTTATTTTTATCTTAATTCTTGGCACTTTAATATGTAACTATTAAACTTACTTCATCATTTTGGAACCTTTCCCTAAGCTAGTATAAAGTTTTCTCTGTCATATATTTGCTCTATTATGTGTGTGCATGTGTGTGTATACACAGTTTACAAAACAAAACAAATCTTAAGAAAAGAAACAGGTTAGCAATCAATGAACCAATAATGTTGGAATATGGCCTTCCTGCCTTAAATCATTTTGAAAAGGTCCATCCTTCTTTGCTGCCTGACCTATGACAGGCCCCAGGAACTTACTTTCAGAGCTGAACAGCAATTATAACCCAGGAAATTTTCTTTCTTAAAGTTGCCTTGATTAATTAGTTCCTCTGAAACTTGTTTAGGAATGAGGCAAATAATTTCTTTCAAGTTTAGTAATTGCTGGAATCTGAGTGCCTTAATCAATCTCAATGATGCCTAAGGCATCTTATTAGAAAGGGGATCAGTAACAATGTTGGGCCTTGCAGCCCAAACTAATACTGGCTAACGTAGTTTGTTTGCTGTAATGGTTTCTCTGAAGAGTTAAAGGCTGATTCCTCAGGCTTCAAACTCCTACAGCATTTTTTTGCATTACAGAAATGTTAGAAGCAAAAACTACCTTAGAGATGATCTAGGCTGAACCCTTTCTTTGTTAAGTGAGGGAACAAAGAAGTGGAATGGAGAATTTATCTACTCAAGGTCATGGAGTTAGAGGCACCACAACCCTGGCAAGAACCTGGTCCTCCTCATACTTAGTACAATTACCCTCCATAATGTGGGTGGGCCTTAAATCAGTTGAAGGTTTGAATAGAATAGAGGCTGATCTTCCCTGATCAAGAGAGAATTCTGCAGCAACTAAAGACAGCATTGGCTTTTGCTGGGTCTTCGGCTTGATGGTCTTTGGACTTGAATTGTAACATCAACTCTCGCCTGAGTCTCCAGCCTGCCAGCTCCCTGTGCAGGTTTTGGACTCGCTGTCCTTCATAATCTTATGAGTCAATGCCTTAACATAAATCTCATTGTATATATACACACACATCCTTTCGGTTTTGTTTCTCTGAGGACCCTGCTTAATACAAGCACCACAATTGTGTAACTGCTATTGTTATCATTCCCACTCTCTATATGTGGTCACAAAAGCTCAGAGAGGTTATGTAACTTGCTCAGGTTCACACAGCTATTAAATAATATAGTTGCAATATGAACCCATGTTTGGTTCTAAGTCCTATGCTCTTATCCAATATTCAATATACTGTCTCTTTGGAGCTGCATGGGAATAGGATTTCTCAAACGGCAGTTGGAAGTCTTATTAATGGGAAATTAAATCAGTTTAGTAGGTC
>NW_005878277.1:0-7842 GCF_000147115.1 Myotis lucifugus | reverse complement strand
TCTTTCTATCTGTCTCTCCGTAAAAAATATCCTCAGGTGAGGATTAACAACAAAAAATATTTTTAAAGTAGCGTTGCAGAATAATTCGGCATAGGTGGCCTGAGAGGTCACCCCCTCCCACCCTAGTCAACTCACTCCTGTTCTCTGAGCTGGAGGTCCCCCCCACTATAAAATAAGATTAGTTACTAGGCCTTCTTAATTGAGGTTGTTGGGAGTATTAGCCAAACAATGCATATAACTCGATTCTGAAATAGCTTTCTTGCAAAATTAAGCGATTGATTAATTGCTGTTTGCCGAGTGCTGCACATGTGCAGGACCATTCCTCGGAGGCGGGGCACCCAGAGGGGCAGTCTCCATCCTTTCCTCTTTCAAAGGAAGGCCTCGGGTTCTATCACCCACTCCGTTCCGTTTCATTACTAAAACCCATCGCTCCGAGGCACTACGCTCCCTCCCAATTTAAAATGAAGGAACCGAAGGTCCGAAAACAGGAAGGCATAGCCAGGGTGACATGCCTCGGACCATCCTCTGGGCAGCTGCTGATTACCAAGTCCTCAGCAAACAACTTTCCACTCGTTCCCTCCTTTAATGCTCAAAATTGCCGTGTGCAAGGCAGGTACTCTCATTACACCCTTTTTCAGATATGAAAAGCACGTCTCCCAGATCATCGCTCCCTTTCTCAAAAGCCTCACAGCTGGTAAACGTCAAAACCAAGATGCCACTGAACCAGCTTTAACGTAGGAGCCTGCCAGCCAATTTAAAAGCCAATGGGTCTCGTCCTGCTATTTTGATGCGGCTTTTAAGAGACCAAACTATTACCTTCCTGGTGGGACCATTACCTGGTTTAAAGGCAGGACGTGCCTGGGACAGTGATTCTAAAAAATCTCTTCTTTAAGTCTGTGAGATTTTCTCAGAAGAACTGGGGTCTGGAGGAAAAAAAACCTGTGTCCTCCTTTACAGAAATTGGGAAGGTGAACAACTTTATAAACATCAGAATCACCTGGGTGGCATCTGAAAACCCCCCCCAGGGTGTCAGATTCAGAAAGTCACAGGGTGAGCCCCCTAGAACGCACCTCTGAACACCCCTAGGTAAGATTGATGCTGCTGGTCCAGGAGGCACCTTGCGAAAGTCAAGTCTAGATGCATCTCTGTTGGCTCTGGGGTGTCCGAATGTTTATTTACCCTTTCTGCGCGTCCATGGCTCTCTGTAGCGGGGGTGGGGAAACTTTTTCCTGCCAGGGGCCATTTGGATATTTTTAACATCATTCACAGGCCATACCAATGATCAACTTAAAAATCAGCCTGCTATAGTTAGTCAAACATAGAATTAACTCACCCCTAATGCCTTAACAAGGCCAGACCAAATGATTTCTCAGGCCTTATATGGTCCGTGGGCTGGACGTTCCCCACCCATGTGTAAAGAAAGCTGCTATGAAGTAAAGAATAGCAGAGTAAGGGTGAAGGATTTCTGAAAATGGCAAACAGCGAATGCAGCATTTCTCAAACGTTAAAGAGCCTCAAATGACCTAGAGCAGCGGTTCTCAACCTGTGGGTCGAGACCCCATTGGGGGTCGAACGACCCTTTCACAGGGGTCGCCTAAGACCATCGGAAAACACATATATAATTACATATTGTTTTTGTGATTAATCACTATGCTTTAATTATGTTCAATTTGTAACAATGAAATTGGGGGTCACCACAACAGGAGGAACTGTATTAAAGGGTCGCGGCATTAGGAAGGTTGAGAACCAATGACCTAGAGGCTTGGTATAAATGTAGCTCCTCAGAGCTCACTCCCTGCCACATAGGACCTGGGTTAGGGCCCTGAAAACTTCCCCTGAAACAAGGTCCCCAGGTAACCTGGGAGCAGAGGATGTGCAGCCCATCTCTTATTAAACCAAGGACCCGTCCCAGAGCCAGAGAAGGTGTGTGCATATGTGCATAACCCGTGGACACAGACAATAGTTTGGTGAAGGCCCGGGGGGTAGCGGGAGCAGGGTGGAGGGGGAACGATGGGGGGAAAAGAGGAGCATCTGTAAAACTTGAACAATAAAGATAAATTATAAAGACAAAGAAAGAATTCTCAGGATCCTTGGCCCATAAGGCCATGGTTTGGTGGAGACTGGGTACCCCACCAAATTGTATACACTTAGATTCCACAACAGAGAGTAAGAGAGAGAACATGCCTTAGACATTTTTCTTCCATGGAAACATCGAAGTCAAATATTTGACTTTAGGACCTTCAGAGTGAATTTTAAATGAGAAAAAAGATATATCGCTTGAGATGAAAGAAAACCCTACCCCCAGGCACTCTGGACTCTTTGCATTCACAGCAGGCCTCCCGGTTAGGTGTGAATTGGGAATGTCCCAGGAGATAGTGTCCAGCAATCAGAACTATTGCATTTTGTACCTGACACAGGATGGCCTCCTCCAACAAGGGCAGCCGCACTGCCTGAGCGATTCCCAGGTCTTCCCCGCGTTCCCTTTCCTCCAGAACCCAGGGAATTTAGTCTAATTCTCATGCCTCCGCTTAGGAACTATGAAGCGTCGGCTACCACAGGGACCATGCGAGTGGCTTTGTGTAAGGAACGTTTGCTGCAATTCAGAGAGTGGTGTCATCGAGTTAACAAGCTGCAGGAAACACGTGTATGTCCTGGACCGAAACCGGGGCTTGACCGCGAGGAGGTGTCAAGCAGCAAGGAGTGGCTTATTAATGCCCATCACCCGCCACACGCTGCTGCTGTGAGCAAATCCTGAGCCCCATGCGCTTCACACTTTGCCATCCGTACAAGTGATGGGAGTGAAAACCCCGCGGTCGGATACATGTAAAGAGGGGGATTCATGTAAATGAACCACATTAGTAGATTGTGATGCAGCCCGCTCCCCATGACATTCTTACCAAGATTGAGAAAGTGAAATGGTAACGAATGTGGTCAGTCCTATGTAGGTGGGTCCTCTGCCCAGGAAAGGACTCTCCTTGGACTAGACGCAGCGGTTCTCAACCTGTGGGTCGAGACCCCTTTGGCGGTCCAACGACCCTTTCATAGGGGTCGCCTAAGACCATCCTGCATATCAGGTATTTACATTACGATTCATAACAGTAGCAACATTACAGTTATGAAGTAGCGACGAAAATAATTTTATGGTTGGGTCACAACATGAGGAAATGTATTTAAAGGGCCAGAAGGTTGAGAACCACTGGACTAGAGTTTAAGAATCGACTAAAAAGTTTGCGGCCGCGTGTCCTCAGCCCTTAGTACAGGCCAGGGGCCTGTGCAGGAGGACTCCTCGCTGTGACCTTTATTAATGCCTCTTCCTGATTTTTAATAGTAACTGATCCCCACGGGAGGAAAATGCAGGGGTTTAAAATAAAGTTGGCTGACTAGGTCAATGATTGCATAATGAAAGGACGGATAATCTTATCACTCTCTAATACCTATCATTAGTTACCATGCGGATTTATTTCTAATTATTTCAGTCTTTTTAATTTTATTTTCCAAAGCAGAGATTGTGACTTACCCAATTTTTGTCATGCATCTGCAGATAAATACCATACCACAAGTATTTTTTCATATTATTAAAAATATCTTCAGCTGGGGCTAGTGTTGCTCAGTGGGTTGGGTGTCGTCCCATGCACTGAAAGGTTGCTGTTTGATTCCCAGTCAGGGCACATGCCCAGGTTGTGGGCTCCATCCCCAGTAGGGGGCCTGCAGATGGCAGCTGATTGATATTTCCCTCTCACATGGATGTTGCTCTCTCCTTCTACCTTCCTCTCTCTGAAAATATCTTCATAAATCTAATGGGTGAGTTCTCAAATTCAAGTTGTATGAATGAACTGTTACTAAAGATTTTTTTTCCCAAGAGGTAGTCATTTACCATGTTTTCATGTTTGACTCCATAAATAAAAATGTGATGAGCATTTTTTAACAGCTTTATTAAGGTACAACTTACATACCACAAGGAATCACCCGGAAGAATATTCTGTTGTAACTCAAAATCTTTGTGTTTCTGAGCATTTCCCTCGCATAGATATTCTAGAAGTAAAACAACTGAGACACAGGGTCCATATAGGTTCAGGCTCCAGAAGAACATTGCCCAGTGCCCCCCGGTATTGATTTATACTCCCATCAGCGAAGTATGAGAGTGCTCATCTCATTCCACCCTGGTCATATGAGCAGTATTTAAGGTTCTGTCACTTTTAATGAAAAAGTCAAGATGTCATCATATAGTTCAAAGATGGAAATTGCATTTTGGAATTTTTGTTTTCATTCCCGATGCACTTTGACTGCTGTGGTCCTTTCCTTCATAGTTAAGGTGACATCAGATTCATATGGACCTCCCTAATAGAACTCCTTGGTAATCATTAAGGATGAAAGGGACACTACAAGCCTTATCTAAACCAAGAGAGAGATCTGGACTCCAAGTCCGAGTTTCCAGTCAGGAGCTATATTACCCTGGGCATCATTTTTCTCATCACTACAAAAAAAAAAAAAAAGTTGAAATAGAAGATGATCAGCCCTGGCCGGTGTGGCTCAGTTGGTTGGGCATCATCCCTTGCACTGAAAGGTTGCAGGTCCTATTTTCGGTTGGGGCACATGCCCAGGTTTCAGGCTTACTCCCCAGTAGGGGGCATGCAAGAGGCAGCCGATCCATGTTTTCACTCTTACATTGATGTTTCTCTCTCCCTCTCCCTTCCTGTCTCTCTAAATTCCATTAAAAACTCTTAAAAAAAAAAGATGATCAAACAAAGGATGCAGAAACTTTATCAGACAACTAATATATCTCTAGGTCACTGAAACTGGGGGTTTCATTTTTAAGACGGGATGTTACATGTAATAATGGCCACCTAGAATCACATTCTTTACACAGTCATAATTTGCTTTCAAAGAAGTGCATGTCTGGGCATACCGCACAATTTAATAACACTTTGAATAATAATAATAAAAAAAAATGTCTAAATGCCCTTCCACCCTCTAGTTCTGAAAGCCCTTCTAAAATCTTTTTCTTGAATCTAACAAAGAATGATAAAATAATTATGCATGAGTTACTCTCATGACTTATTCCATTCTCCTGAGGCACGCTGTGATTTTATTTTATTTTTTAAATGAATGATTTGTAACTGTTAGTTAGCAGCACTTCATGTAACTTTTGATTCAAGTAACAAATAGCATTTCGGCTTTATGTATTCATTATGCCACTAAATTGCGAAGGAAAGGAGCCAATTCTAATGAATTGTAACCATAGTTCCTTTTGCGTATTACATATTAGAAGTGGATAGCACTTTAAATTACGGTACACAAAACAGCATATAATTAATTCTGAATCAAAGATAATGTATTCTTCCTAAATGCAAGTTATTTTAAACCCTCTTAATGAAGAACTGGGCATACGCTGCACGGCACTGTGAAAATGTTTAGCATATGCTGTGAGAGCCAACATTTTGCATTTATTATTGTATTTATTTTCAATAATAATATATTCTTTTAAATGAACACACAAAAAAAACTTAATTACTAACATTCCGAATATGGAAAATCCATGAAAATTACAGGAAACTTTTTGGCTCCCCATACGCTGTCACTAAATAACTTTTTGATGACATGGTGAGATTGCAATTTGCACGAGAATGAGAAAAAATGGAAAAGACTGTTACTTTGAAATCACAGAACATATGCACAATGAATTTTAAAATGGAGATATGGAGATAAACATTTCTATTCTGAAAACCGACATGTTCTCAGTTCCTGTGGAATAGCAAAGCTTAACTGCAGACCTTGAATTCCACCTGATGTAGCATTGGTTTACAACTCCCTTTCTGACATGGTGCTTCTGCTTTTAAAAGAACGTATCCTGGTCTGGCTGGCATGGCTCAGTGGTTGAGCATCGACCTACGAACCAGGAGGTCACAGTAAATAAAATACTGTATCCTGAAGGTTCTACATCCTTACAGTGGCAGCATCTAACTGCGCATGAGCTCTATACCTCATTCTAGTTCTAAACATTACGACCACCACTTAGAGGCCAGATGCATGAAATTCATGCATGGGTAGGGTCCCTAGGCCTGGCTGGCGATCAGGGCCAATCTGTGGGGCGACCGGTGGGGCAATCAGGGGGGCCCCCACTGGCACCCACCTTGGCTGGCCTGGGGCCTACGGGCTGGGGGGCAGCTCCTGTGCTGAGCATCTGCCCCCTGGTGGTCATTCTGCCATTTGGTTGATTTGCATATTAGGCTTTTATTATATAGGATTATCACCAATACCACTATGACCACCATCAACCTAACAATGACTCGTGGACCAAACACTTCTTAGCCTTATTCTTCCCATCTCCACCCTGACGATGCCGACTGTCCCTTTAAACCAGCCATATGATCAGGACAAACCATCCCTCGTCTATAATCCTTAGAGCTCTCAACTATAAAATGGCTATGCTACAGTCCTTTTTATTTCCAATAAATCTGCCATCCCCGCCCCTCCACCCCCACTAGCTCTTCCCAAGTGCCAACAGAAACACACAATAAAACCAGGTTTTCTAAATTCACAGATGCTTTCTATTCTGGCTTTATTTGAATTTGGAGAGAGAAAAATGTGGAGAGTAAAAAAAAAAAATTACAATTAGCAAAAGCTTCCAATTAAAAACAAAATGTAAAGTTTATTTTTAAATTCAAGGATTAGCTTCAGTTTCACACGAATTATTCATCAGAAAGAGACAGAACTAGAAGGAACCACTGTTTCCATTATTCTCTAAATATCCAGGTTTGAACTTACTTTCCATGTGTTTCTTTCTCGGGTACTAATGCGCATTAATAAGTAATTGCAAATAAATAAATTTCAAAAGAAAAGAAAATAGCGAATCATACCACCCCTTCATAATTGCCAGTGGTATTTCGGAGTGATTCCTTTCCCTCCCCCAGCGTGCGTCTATATTAAGTTGAAATCACACTGCACAGATAACTCAATGGCCTACTTTGTACGTCTTAACATTTCATTGTAAGCACAGGTCCGTGTTGTTACAGCTTCTTAGTTAATACCTCCTGTGACAATTAGAGTCCATCATAAAAATATGCCGTTGGTTTTTTTTTTTTAATTTAACCAGCCTCCACTATTTGACATTTCAGTATTCTTTTTCCTGTTTTATTTCCTATGGTGGATATTTTGTGCATCTAATTTCTTAGCATTTCAAGTTATTTCTTTAACTTTAATTCCAAAAAAAAAATGTTTTGGAATTTTAAAATTGCAAAATTTCAACAGGAACGATAAGAAACAAAATGTAGACAATAGCAAAATTAGGAAAATGCACATACACTGTGAGAGAAAAGTCAGAAATAAAATCCATAGTAATTAGCAATGGACTAGATAGGAGGTCTCAAAGATGGGGTCCCGGGGGTATGTTTCTTCATTTGCTTCTACTCGGATAACCTAGCAGACAGTGCGGACACCTCTGGAATATGGGGTACAGGGAAAGGGTCGCATTTAAAGGCCCGCTAAGCTAAGTTTGGGACACAGCCTGAGACGTGGCCAGTCTTAATTAAGAGGGTAGATGATGCTACGAAGTTTCTGAATCATCCCAGGGAACATGTGTAATAGGAGAAGAGATGATGCCTGGAGGAAAGGCTAAGGGAGAAGGAGAAGGCAGGAAGGCCCTCCAATGTTTAGGAGAAAAAGCTGAGATGAATGGCCAACATTGGAAACTAAGAAAAGGTTTCTCTTTTCTGAGAAAGAAAAGTATCTAAAGGAAAACCAAGAAACTGGGACTTTAAGGAAGTTGGAATGAGAAGGCTATCTCTCCCAGGAGGGGGTTTACTGGTGATGTGCAAGGCGGAGAGACAATGGCTATGTTTAATG
>NW_005878276.1:0-7842 GCF_000147115.1 Myotis lucifugus | reverse complement strand
TAAAGATGATCAAATTAAAATTATGTTTTGCAAAATATATAATTACTTTGCAAAAGTCTCAGTATAAACTAAAGCTAAAACCATCTTAATGTTTTTTTTAATAAAAAGAATAGAATCAACTAAACGTAGCATTCATGAGCCTGAATGGTTTGAGCTGCTAATGGAGGTCTGGAGTTAGGGTAAAAAAGTCACAGTCCATGCCCATGATTCCTGCAATTTTCCCCCATGATGCCTTGAAGTAAATGTAACATTGCACACATTTTAGCATCTATTTTCCCAGCAGGAAGTGAAGATAAAGAGGCTCAATCAGTATGTTAAAATAAGATCTGATGCAGGGAAGGGAGAAAAGCTTTCAGATCATAAGAAATATCATCTCGAGGAAATTAAAAGCCTGAGATACAGCATGTAATTACTGACACCAAATTCCTGCTGTTGCACTTTTGAAGGACTTTTAGAGACCTTTTCTATTTGCTAAATAAATCTGCAAAACTACATTGCCTTCTCAGGTGTCATTGTGCTTCAGTGGGACAATTTGTGTGCATGGATATCATCAAATTTTCTCAACTGAGGATCTGTTGGAGAAAAATTAGTTGCTTAAATTAATGACCTGTCAAATGAAAACAGTTTGATGCTTACTTTTTCAAGCTTTTATTTTTCATCCATTCCTTCCAAATAAAGAACAGATTTGTGCCACATAGATGCTATGGTTTGAAATCAATCAATCAATAAGCATATCACACTGCTACCTTTCTTTCTTGCTTTCTCTTCTTTCCTTTCTGTCTTAATTGCCTGCCTTTCCCCCTTTCTTCATTCCTTCTTTCCTTCCATCTTCTCTCATGTTCTCTTTTCTTCAAACCTATATACTTTCAATGATCCACTCATTCAGTCATTTACTTAATATTTATTAAATGCTCACTACTAGTATATGTCAGGCACTGTATGAAGCTCTGGGGATATATAATGGTGAACCAAAATGGATGTAGCCCTCCCCTTGTGTAACTTTAAATGTAGAAGGGAAGGTAGACATCAATCAAAATATCACTGAAGCAGGCAAACCTGTGATTCTAATAAGATCTTTGAGAGATGGGCAACTGTTTCTAAAGAAAAACTCTTTTCTCATCTGGAAGCAGGGAAGGCCTCCCTGACATAATATCTGAAGACTAAGTAGGAGCTATCCATATAAGAAACAGGAAAGCATTCTATGCAATGGAGATAACTTAAGAAATAAACAAAAATTCTCTGATTTTGTGGGGACATTTGAAGGACTAAAAGAAGGTGGGTTTGGGTAGAAGGCACAGAACCAAGAAAAGGATGGTGAAGTAGGTGGACAACCTGGTCTAGGCTATGTTCTAAGCCTAAGAACAAGAGGCAACAGAAAACCTTGCTATCTTGCAAGTTTTTAAATCTAATTTCTGTAGAAGACAGGCATGCACAAACAATAAATTATATGACATTTAGATCTGATCATAAAAATAGCTAGACATAACCAAGGTATCATACACTTATAAACCAAAACCTGAACAATCTACTTTGTGGTCTCATTTTAAAAATTGGTGTCTAAGATCGTGTGCAGTGGGAAACAAGTCTAGGTGGCCACTGAACATTGCATCTCACTATATTTAGTTCTTCAAAAAATTATTAGACTCGATAATACATTTGTATCTGTGATCATTTGGGATTTAAACCTTGATAGTTAAAAACTGGAGGCAAATATTTTACTATGTGTCTTGAGAATCTATGTAAGCATACTTGATTGTTGGATTACCTTTTCTAGTCACTTCTGGCCTGGATAATCAATATGACCCAAACACCATTGTTGTGGGTCCTCTGATGACATTCCAACATGAGGAATCCTGAATTGAACTGTCTTATCACTGGGTGTCTTTGTAAAAACTCTCCCACTTGAGTATGTAGACTGGCTAGTTTGGCAGATGTAGGGGAGGTTGTCCTCACTAAACACTTAACCAGTCAAAATAAAGCAATACAACTTATTTCCAGTGCTCATGAGTAGGAATCCTGACTGTAATTTCCAGATGGTTACACTTTTGTGTTTACCTAAGCCAGCGGTTCTCAACCTGTGGGTTGCGACCCCTTCGGGGGTCGAACGACCCTTTCACAGGGGTTGCCTAAGACCATTGGAAAACACATATATAATTACATATTGTTTTTGTGAGTAATCACTATGCTTTAATTATGTTCAATTTGTAACAATGAAATCGGGGGTCACCACAACACGAGGAACTGTATTAAAGGGTCGCGGCATTAGGAAGGTTGAGAACCACTGCAGCTGTAGTGGGGGCTTTTGTCAAGCGGAAGCCCCACAGAGCTGAATCTTGCAAAACACATACCATTTGGAAAAGAAAGTTTCTTTGGAAAGCAGATGATGTAAACAAGGCAATGGGCAGGTGGGAAAGGGTGTATGTGTGTGTGTACAGTGGACTGGGTAGCCAGTCACTGGGTCAGATGATAATTGAGGAAGCTGATAATAGGTAGATGTTGATACAATGATGGCTGGTCCATGGCTCATCAGAGCTCTTCTGAATTGTTTTGAATCTCCCGACCCACCTCACCACCTCCACCCCTGGTCAGAGATCTGAAGAGAAGGTTTTAGACTGGACCACACATAGAGAGCCCCCAAACACTAAGAGCCACTAGTAAATGCTTTTCTTGCCGAGTGGGTGATTCCAGTCCACAGCCAGCAATATCTAGTGTCAGTAATACAAAGCAGGGCATATAAGAATCAACTGAATACAAGCAAAGCAATAACAAGTTTATGAAAATCATGTGAACATATCTAACTAGTTTCCCCCACTACTCCCTGAGCATACTCAAATAGCAAGCTCTGAGATTCCATGAGAGAAATTGAGCTGGCCAAGCACTGAGCAGTCTGTATAGGATTTGATGAATTTCACAGAATAAAATAGAAATGCTCAAGTAAAAGAAATGCTTTTGTTTTGCCTACATTTTTATTTTTAAGAAAACAATTTCAAACAATATTTTAAGTTTTCTTTTATTATTAATTATTATTATTATTTAATCAGTAACACTGTGGTAGCCAGTGTTAACAAATGAGGAAATAAAGGTTATGAAAAAAAAATCTAGTGATCATCTCTGATCTACCTAGGAGCACAAAACTAGTTACTAGATTATTAAACAGAGTCTGAGGTCTAGCATCTGATATGCTGCCTATTTTCTGTAACCTATTTAAACCCTGAGCACAATATAGGTGTTGATATGTTTTAATTTTTTAAAAAAATATATTTTATTGATTTCAGAGAGGAAGGGAGATGGAGAGAGAGAAATAGAAACATCAATGATGAGAGAGAATCATGGATTGCTACTCCTGCACGCCACCCGACTGGGAACCGGTTAGGGCTAAAGAATTTTTTAAGTACCTTTTTTTTTTTTTTTGGTAAAGAATGTCTGAAAACTGACTAATCTAAACTGGTATTGATTTAAGGAAATACAATTTCATGAAAACCAACCACAGGTGCTTGGAACTGCTTTCATGCTTCCCCAGAAACACAGCTGAATTAGATTTCTTTGTGCCATGTCTCTAGTAAGGCCTATGCGCTAATGCTTGTGAAAAAAGAAAAAAAATAGAAAGCAAGAGAAACAAAAGAATCAAAAGAATTCAAGAAATAATGGATATTGCTGTGATTTTTTTAAAATCCCATTTGCCAGGTAATCGAGGCATAATCTAATACAGGAGAAATGGGTTTATTTACTGGCTGTAATTACTTTTACTCAGTATTAGATCATTTCAAAATCTCCCCTCTAGTCATTCAAACACATTTATTCAACTATTCCTCCTGCCTTCTTCCTTTCTTCTTCCTGTCCTTTCTTTTCTATTCTTACCTGCCTGCAATGATTTGTTCCTTTCTTCTTTCCATGTCAAGCAAATATACCAGAAAATTGAAGAGGCAAAGTTTCACAAATCAAATAGGAAAATCTTGATTTTACAATATATTGCTTTTCTTAAAAATAGCCATATTTTAATAAATGATTCCTTAATTTTCTCTAATATTCCTTTATAGTATCTTCTTACTTTTTTAAAAAAGTACAGTTGCAAACATTATTTGAGGGAAACAATTATGAAACATCTACTAAACACAATGGAAAAACAATTTATGTTAAAGTTGGTATGTTACACATCTGAATGGGGAACTATACACAGCTACTTACATTTTCTATTTTGTTACCAACTAATAGATTTATTTTGTGTTTTTGAAATGCCTTACATCATTGTCACCTTAATTAAATGAGAGATTAACATGGATTAAGATCATAGCCTGGACTGATGCACAGGAGTCACTTAGAACACCACTCCAGGCTTTGTTCTAAGCGTGATGCACAGTCCTCGTGTGGGCAACAATGGAATTTGGTGCCCTAATGTGAAAGAAGGCAGAGGCACCCAGTAATGTAATGTAGGTCATTGTTAAAAGTTGGTGCTTGGATTATCCTGTGCAGAACTAGGAAAAATATTTTTTTCAGGACTGCTCTATGGTTTTCTTTTGAAGAAAAGAAAAACAAACAAAAAAAAACCCACCTCCAGTATTTTTGGTTTTTTGTTTTGCAGTCATTATTTATGATTTGCAGTGGTTAACTTGGCAAGGCTTCCTCTCGTGTTTGTCCCTGTAGCCACCATTTAACATTTGACTGTTTAGCAACAGTCAAAAGAGACAAATATTTATTTTTATTTTTTTGTTCTCTTTTCAAAACATTGGAAAGATAAAAATCCATTAGACCTTAATTTAAATATAAATGTTAGAACTCAGCAATGTTGGCTTTTCGGTTTTATACAGTATTTGTTTTGTTTTGGTTTCGAGTGTGTATAATAAGGCATTAGCAATATGGTTCCAATAGAGAGAGGTTAAATATATATAATTAAAGGAGACCTGTAGCAGCCAAAGATTTTGATTTAATGGCAAATTGATTTAATGGCAAATAAAGGAAATTAATTAAAATGTTTTTGTTTTCCTGCTGTAATTCTGCATTAAGCTCACATGAGAAATCATGATTCCGAAGTTTGGGTGGAAAATTGTTTCAACCTCTAATTGGGAATATTTTTAAAAATAAATACTATAATATAGGTATCAAATTATTACCTCCCCTTTGTGTTGAAATTTTTTTAATTTATAAAACTTTGTTTCTATTGTATTCATAATGTTCTGTTAAACATAACATTAAAATGTTCATTTAAATAAAAAAAAGTTGGTGCTTGGTAGCACGGTTTATGTTACTTTCAGTCAGTGATGATTCCTGAAAGTTCTGTATTTATTAACATAATAGTTAGGAATAAATAATGAGCATCAAGCACCCAAGTAAAGGTATTTAATATACCTAAAGCCTAATCAATGTGCAACAAGCTTTTTTAAAGTACTTATTTTCCAGCTGCTCAGCTTTATCTGCAGTAGGTTCCAGTAGTCAAATCCTCTGGAAAAGTTCAGAAGGAAGCAAAGTAAATCTTGGAAATAAAGCTCATGGCCATATTTTAATAAATGATTTCTTAATTTTCTCTAATATTCCTCTCTAGTCTCTTCTTACTTGTGCCAAAATTTGGTAGCAAGATCCATTCTCAGGGGCAAGGCCAGAGCCATTATGTTTAATTAATTTATTCATCTGTACTTTATAAGTCCTTTGTAAGTGAAGACAAGTTAGCCATGTGAGAGCAACTGTGTGGCATTTAGTCTATAGCCAGGCCCAGAAAACTCCCTCATGTGCCCCATCCCTGTGGCAGAGCCTTGGGCGGGGACCTCTAGCAGCTGATCTCCATTTACACCGAACCTTTCCCTTATTGGACACATATGAAGGGGCTGCAGCACTAGTTCCAGGGTTGCCACAGATGATTCTGATTGTTCCCTTACCCAGTATTCGAAGATAGGGCTCGGCAAGATACAAACACTGGCTTCACGGACAAGGTTAGTAATAAGATACAGCTCTGCTCTGGATGTCATACTTGAGGGAGGCAAAAATGATAGTCATCCCTGTTCTTGCTCTCACGCATTTCATAGCTGGTACCTGTGTGTATTTCCTGCTTAAAGAGTGCAGGGTACAACTTCAGCAGTTCCAGGCTATGGAGTTGACACAAGCTGACTCTTCAAGAACTAATTAGCCCTGTTATCAGAGGAGAAGCCTCCTACTCCTGACAAGCTGCTTAGTTAAAGTTAGGAGAGGATCACCAGCGTGTGCCTCAGTACTGCAACCCCAGGACAATTATGCATCATGACTTTCTCCCATCACTGCAACCCCCGAAAACCCCACACCTTGTGTTACAAAGGCATGTGTCGGAAATAAAAACAATAGGAGAGTTAGCTCAATCAGAGTTACTACTAATACAAGATGGTTGGAGAAGTTTCTAAAATGCAGGTGGTACCTGTAAAGGTATCTTGGTCACATGCCCATTTAGTATTAAGTGACGGTAAAGATTTCATTTTTAACAAGGAGGAGATTAAAAAGAGCAGAGATCAAAGAGGGAGAAATAAATTAGCTTTTCTTCTTTTGAGCTGCTCATTCTGTTTGATTTATGCCTCATTCAGGAGCAAGCATTCCAGACCCCAGTGTGTGTGAGTCTTTGTGTGTGTGTGTGTGTGTGTGTGTGTGTGTGTGTGTGTGTTGGTGGGGAGGGGGGTGTTCCAAAAGTTTCCAGCATATGTTTTCTTTGACAGATGAAATTATAATAGAATGTTGTGACATTAAAAATACATCATTCTAAGAAATGTTGATATGACTTTTCCTATATAACTTTTTTTTCTTTTGTGGTAGGTGGTGTAATTTTACACAACGTTTAAAAAGTGCAAGGAAGGCTATGAATAACTTCTTTCAAACCTTCATGTTAGGGGAGAAACTTTTCAAGTTATTTTAAAGCCCAGGACTTTCTGCTCCCCACACCTAAACCCTAAACCCCTTGTGAAAATTCCACTCTTCAAACAAAGCCCAGCCCTATTACTCTCTCGTCAAGTGTCCTCACACACACATATTCCATCGGTAAATCAAAAGAGAAAGGGGAAGAGGATGTAAAAGAAGTGGGACAACTAAAGTGAATGTAAAACTCCTAACTATCTACCTATTAAATAACCTGTGTTGAGGCATGTCAGTTATTTCTCTATATTTATCAGGGTTGTCTTGTTTCACATCTAAGTATTAAACTATCACCCATTCTCCAGACATACAAACACACACAACCAACAATATACATACTCAACATATACACATATAAATATATAACACACATATGTATGTACAATGCACATATGTATAACACACACACACTGTGTGTTTGAAGACATATCCTTCAAGTGACTGAAACAATTTCTGTACATCTGACCTCTTAGCATTTCTATTAACTGCTGCCTAACTCGAGGCTTAGTTCAGTGCACGTGACTCCTTTCAGCAGCCTCCACCTTCTCATTCCAGCTGGGAATCACGTATTCGTTATCTACAGTGAAGCGTTCACATTTTAATACTGTACATGCAGTGAAGGATGGGTCCCCTCACACAGGGACAAACTGAGAGGTGGTCAGCATTTTCTCCCTGTGGCAAATTAGGCTACAAGTGGTACTAATTGGCACCCTCACAAATTATGACATTTCTCATCTGCTGCCAAAGGGCAAGAGACAGATGTGTAAACTGCCTTTTCTTCCCTGTGTAACATCAAACAGATGCCCAAGGAATCGTCTCCATCCCAACCCCACAGACATAAGCCAGTTTAGATGACAGATTTAACCATCTCCCCACCCCACCCCCTCATTTTGAAGGCGGTACTTTGAATTGGTTCAAACATTGTGTAGAAAATAAAAGCACTTAAAGTAATGTGGGTCTGGGAAGAGGGGGGATACATAT
>NW_005878275.1:0-7843 GCF_000147115.1 Myotis lucifugus | reverse complement strand
ACAGGTAATAGACTGTACTCACACAATCTAACCCATAGGTGACCCTATAAATACCTTGGCATAAGTGTGTGTTTCTTCCATTATATCAGTGATGGCGAACCTTTTGAGCTCGGCGTGTCAGCATTTTGAAAAACCCTAACTTAACTCTGGTGCCGTATCACATATAGAAATTTTTTGATATTTGCAACCAAAGTAAAACAAAGATGTATATTTTTATATTTATTTTATATATTTAAATGCCATTTAACAAAGAAAAATCAACCAAAGAAATGAGTTCGCATGTCACCTCTGACACGCGTGTCATAGGTTCGCCATCACTGCATTATACTATTAAATGTCTTAATGAAGACAAACCATTTAACTTTTTTTAAAATATATTTTATTGATTTTTTACAGAGAGGAAAGGAGAGAGAGAGAGAGACTCAGAAACATCGATGAGAGAGAAACATCGATCAGCCGCCTCTTGCACATCCCCACCGGGGATGTGCCCGCAACCCAGGTACATGCCCTTGACCGGAATCGAACCTGGGACCTTTCAGTCCGCAGGCCGACGCTCTATCCACTGAGCCAAACCGGTTTTGGCAACCATTTAACTTTTTATTGTTAATTGAGTGCCTCTGTGTGCCAGGCATTGTTGATGTTGAGCATACATGAGTGATTAAGTCCATTGGTCTCCCTGAGCTTATTTCATAACGAAGATAAGTAGTTGTAAATGCTAAAGAGCATATGTCTGCCTGGTGATAAGATTTTGTAAAATCTGCAGAAGTAAACTATTTTAACATCATTATTAAGTGCATTCTGCCTTCCACTCAGGTACACCCCCCTCCTTCCAGGTGTCCTTGGAGCGGCTGTGGTCACTTGGGGTTCAGGAAGCCGGGTGGGGGTACCTTGACTGTAGATTTAATGGCAGAGACGGGTGCGGCCTGTGGCCATTGCACACCCGCTGAGGGTTGCTGTAGCTCTGCAGAGAAGGGTCCGGGAGGCCCCCACCCCTGCTGCCGCTCGGGACGGGGTCTCGGGACGAAGCGAGTGGCCTGCACCAGGGCAGCGGGGGCGGGCACGCCAGGAGTTGCCTGTGCACGAATCCATCCACCAGGCCTCTAGTTAAGATAATGAAAAGCAACTGAGTGGCGGAATTAGGTCATAATGACTTTTGGGAACTATTTCAGTGAAGTGATAAGCTGTTCCTCAGTCACCCATTCTAGAGTTGAAATGGAACTTAGGAGCACTGTAGTCAGAAGGACCAGCTAATGTAAAACAACCTGTAAAATAAGAAAACCTTGGAAGGGAATGGTAAGAAGCTGGGGTAGATGGAGTTGGCTCAAAGGGTGGCAAAATGATAAGAGGTGGGGTAGGAGAGAGAGGAACTACATCATGTAATCTGCCAGGATAAGGAGTTAATTGGGATTTTCTTCTAATTGCAATAGGAAACCATTAAAGAGAATTAAGCATGGCAGTGATATCCTTATAGAAGATAGGATAAATATAGAAGCATGAAAATTGATAAGAATGTTGCAATAGTTTAAAACTTGGAGAGAAGCCCTAACTGGTTTGGCTCAGTGGCTAGAGCGTCAGCCTGCAGACTGAAGGGTCCCAGGTTCGATTCTGGTCAAGGGCATGTACCTTGGTTGCGGGCACATCCCCAGGAGGGGGTGTTCAGGAGGCAGCTGATCAATGTTTCTCTCTCATCAATGTTTCTAACTCTCTATCCCTCTCCCTTCCTCTCTGTAATAAATCAATAAAATATATTAAAAAAAAAAACTTGGAGAGAAATAGGTTTAGCTTATTTTTTGGCAGTTAAATGTAAGATATCTTAAAAGGAATTGAGAATGATTCAATTTCTGGATAGCATAAAGTCAGAAATCAATGAAAAGCAGACACTTCTACTTGAAAATAGTGTAACCAATAAAATAGTTATTTATACTTGTTTTTATCTCTAAAATGAATTTTCTACAATATTTGAGGATATACTGTGAATCACTGCTGGTAGCTTTACATCTGATTTAACATTTAGGCAAAGTATAGTTACCTAGGTTACCGCCAAAAAGATAGGCTCAGAAAGGATAAGTCACACTAGTATGAAATTATTTGGAATACTGGATTAGCAAAAAGTGTCAATCTGCTTTCAAGGATGAGTTATTTAAAGTTCAGAAATTTAAACTTTAAGTGCAATGCATTTTTATCATGACTTTATTTTAGAAAATTGTAAAATTATAGCCTCCTGCATTAGCAGGACTAAAATTAAGGATCCTTTAATCAGGTATAACATTCAGGAAGCACAATGTTAAGGAATGAGACAGAGTAGAGACTTGGAACAGAAATCAAATAGCTGTCAAATACTGTGAGTCTCTGAATTTAGGTGGAAATATATGTATTAGGGGCCCAGTGCGCAAATTTGTGCACCTTGAACTGTGGGCCGTGAGGCTGCGGTGGGCACAGTGGCAGGGTCTCAGCCCATCCTCTGTGCCCCTGCCTGGCCCCTCCTGCCATGGCCCCCGGTCACCTTTCTGCTGGCAGCCCCGTTCCCACTGCCACTGCTCCCATGAGCTGATGGCACGGAGCGATTGGGGCTGGCGCTGTCAGTGGGTGCAAGAGGCATCTGCTGCCCCAATCACCCCTCAGGAGCATGGGGAGGTGGAGAAGCCCTCAGGGGCGATCGGGCCGGCAGCTGCCGCTCACACCCACAGGCCCAGCGCCGGCAGCAGGTGTGAGCAGTGGCTCTGGTGCCGGCAGCAGGTGTGAGCACCTGTGGGGCTGCAGTGCACCAGAGCAAAGAATTTTCAGTAACCACCAGAGGCTTGCCCCGATGACAGTGACCGGTGCCCCGCCTTGGTCTGGTGCCCCTGCTCCACCATCCTGCTGTGGCCAATATCCACCATGTTCTGCGCTCTGTCTCCTGCTGCCCTCGCCTGCCATGTTTCGTGCGTACGCGCCCCCTGCTGGTGAGCACATGTCATAGCAACTGGTTGTTCAATTGTTCCACTGTTTGGTCTACTTGCATATTAGGGTTTTATATATATAGATGTGTGTTTTCTTTGGTTGTCAAATGATCTTTAATTGAAACATTTTTTGAACACATAAATCTTTTAATAATTGTCACCATTAATCTTTAATGGAATAATGTCACTAAATATACCTCATTAGTGAAACATTTTCCTTTGTGGTTCTTAACTAGCTCAGCATCCCACTGCACCACTGCTAATGTTATCTATATGATGTCATGAGGGTGGCAGCCATCAACATTGCAACCCCCAGGATCTTTTTAATGGTTTCAGAGAGTTTTCTAGCTAAAAATCGGTGCTGCATCTGTCAGGCAATATTGATAATCTCATCAAAAGTGATTATTTCCACTGTGTCTAATGATTTTTTGCTTCTTTCTGTCTCGGCAATTCTTTGAGGGCTTTCATGATCAGGGCAGAGGCAGAGGCACTACCTCAATCTGGGTCTGTCATTCTGAATATCAGAGTTACTGTAATCCCCAGATCCTTCCAAGCACCAGTTGCTTTGTTGATGTCAAAGCCAACCGTTTTTGGAGACAGGCCCAGGGGACCAATCTTGGGGGTCAGGGGAGACACAGCACAGACTTCCCCACCGGTGCACCTCGGGTGTAGTACTTTGATCTCTTTGGGGGAGAACTTTGGCTGCATCATGGAAGTGGCTGGTGTCAGATGAACCCGGATTTGGTACGACCGAACACCTAAGTTTCCAAGCTGAAAGCTGAAAGAAAAAAAAAATGTTGAGGGCCTGTCATTTTACATCTGTTGTATCCTCTAATCTGATAACCCTAAGTTTTTTATAGAGGTGAACTAAAGTAAAGCTTGAAGACATAAAAACCATAACTGCCTGGCATATGGTGATGGTGATGAGGATAGTGACTTCGGCATAGAAAACATGTGAGAGATATTTCAATGAATGATGACATCAGAAATGACTCAGAGTGATGTTTCAAAGCAGGCACTTCTATAACAAATATGTGCTAGGTGACAAAGACTTGTATAGCATGCAGTGACTATTAGCATCTAATATGAGCCAGAAACCTTCCTAGATGATGCTGGCAATACAACAGGTAGCCGACTCTCAGGAAATGTGTATTTTTTTTTTTTAGTACTTCTTTCCATAAGTGTTTACTTTTAGTTCTGATTAGTCCTGGGCACAACACAACTCATTTAGTCCTAACAGCAATCCTTTGAGGATTATTACTTGCTTTACAGAAGGGTTAACTCAAGCACAATGGGGTTAGCTACTTTTCCAAGATCACATGGCTAATGAGTAGAACTAGTGAAGGTAGAGAACGTAATAGTGACTGGAGATGTTCCTTAATCATTATCGAGGGTGGTAATGAGTGACCTCTATGAAGAGGTACATTTAAGGTCTGAAAGGAAGAGAAGGCAGTCCTGAGATCTGGAAGAAGAATGTTCCAAAAATAAGAAAGGACATATGGAGAGCCCCTTTGTTTAGAAAGTTTGTTGCAGTAAGGCCAGTGTGGCCATAACAGTAAGCAGATGATATCAAGAGGTAGGTAAGAGCTAACTTGAGGGTGGCCTTGTAGTTTGTATTTTACTCTTGGATTTTATGGGGATTGTAGGGATCTGAACAGGGAAGTGATGTGATCTGAGTTAGTGAGCGGCCTGTCAAAATGTCAGCTAATGGTGATGGTGGCTTGGATTAGAGCTGTAGAAGAGATGGTGATAAATGGTTAACTAATAAGATTTATTTTGTAGATAGAACCTATAAGACTTTTATGGACTGGATCTTGAATGTGAGGAAAAGATATTCAAGGGATTCCTGGGAATTTAAAGTAGGAGTGGGTTGTGGCGAGAAAATCAACAGTTTTCTTTTAGCCATTTAACACATTGCGGATGGATCACGAGAATTGTCGCTTCGTATTACAGTGTTTTACAAAGTATCATACTTTAAAAAGATATTAGCTTGTAAGAACATGTAATAAATAATTCCAAAATGCAATGGGTATTTAATTTTAAAGTGTGCCTTTCACATTTATGTAAAATGTTTTTTGTGCTCGTTCAATAGAAACTTATCTGGCCACTGGATAAAGCTAGCAATAAAACTACTGGTCCGCAATGTGTTAAGTTTCATATGCCAATTATAGATCCAAGAATGAATGTCACATGGTATGATTTTGGAATTCCGAAGAGAGCTCAGTGCTATGAGTTATCCATATAGGTCTTTGCTGCAGCTATGGGATTAGATGAGATTTCCTAAGAAGAGAGTGTACAGAGGAGAAGAAGCTCAGGACTGAGCCCCCAGATCCTCCCAAAATTTAGGGTTCTAGTACAGGGGAAGCATGCAAAGAAAATTGAGGAAGACAAAATAGGACAATGATGTCATGGAAAGCTAAGTTTCAAGAGTTTAATCTCAAAAGGAAATGAGTTGAGTAATGCTGTTGAGAGGTCATATGAGGTAGTGGATTAATTAGGGTGTCTAATTGCTATAATAAACAGAACCCAAGATGTCTAATGGCTCAGACACAATAGTTTTTTTTTTACCCCTAATATAAAAATATAGAAAGTGATCATGAAGAGGCCAGTGGTCTGGCCCTCCTCCCCGAGACTATAGTCATCTCCACTGTAGCTAGCTGAAAGGGAAGAGGAACATAGAGAATGTTGAATGGAGATTTTTATGGACTAGGACTGGAAATGGTGCCCATGTGGCTTGAATTCAGTCACATGGCCACTCCTAACTGCAATGGGGATCGCACAAAAGAAACAAGCCACACAGGAAAAAGGAACTAGCTTATTGTAACTAGCAATCTCTGCTACAGATGGCTATGGCAGGATGTAGGTCATAATGACTTGGGAAAAACTATTTCAGTGAAGTGATAAGGATGAAAGCCCAAGAGAATTGGAGGTAAGAAATGAACAGACCTTTTTTTTCTGCAGTTTTGCTATGAAGATGAACAGAGGAATCTGATAGAGGCCAGAAAGAGATGGAATGTTAAGATTTTTCAAAAGAGGCATGTTACTAGTGCAAACAGAACGTATACTATTGTTAACATTTAAGAAATGGATTCCAAGGTTTACACTTACAGTATAAATCAGCCATCGCCAACCAGTGGTCCGCAGACCACTGGTGGTCCGTGAGGTCCGAAAGGTTGGCAACCGCTGCTATAGATGTGTTGGTGTATGTTGAATTTGGCAAAATAAGTGGTATATTGTATTTTAGGTTTCCAAATTCCAATTGTCTTAATTACTTTTAAATGTAGTAATGATGTCATTGACTCAACTACTAGGTTGAGAACAGAATTCTATTTTCTATGGCAAGTGTCCTTCCATCAAAGAACCAGAACTTTAAAGTGAATCAGTCCATTTTCTTAATAGAATGGTAAAATGTATTCATAGCTGCATGCTTCATATACTATACTGAAAACAATCTTACTTTTTGTAGTCTGAAGATTTTATGCCCTTTCCATTCACTTGGTGACTCGAAGTGATGCCAAAAACCCATGACTAATCAGAATCTCATGGGACCTAAGTGAGAGGTGGTTTTTTCTTAGTTTGTTTTTGCACAAAACACCTAAGCACGTTATTGGGGATGTCAAAATATGTAGAAAATGACTGCTGCCAAAAGTCACTTAACAGAGATGATTGCTAATGTAAGAGAATTGGACTAAGCCAAAATACATACATTTATTTTAAAAGGCAGATTTCTGGGAAGGCTGAAAATTTCTTATCCTCCTGTAGTCTATTTTTTTAATTGAGATATAGTTCACATACATAAAATTCACCCTCTTAAAGTGTAAAATTCAGTGACTTTCAGTATATTTACTTTAAAAAGTTGTGGAACACTAATTCCAGAACATTTTCATCACCCTAAAAAGAAACTCCTCATTCCCATCTCTCTCTCAGTCCCTGGTAACCAGTAATCTACTTTCTGTTTCTTTATATGGAATGTGTGCAGCACAGGATTTGCCTGTGCTGCACACATTCCATATAAATGTAATGGTATAATATGTGGCTTTCTATGTCTGCCTTCTTTCACTTAGCTTAATGTTTAAGATTCATCCATGTAGCATGTATCAGTACTTCATTCCTTTTTATGGCTAAATAGTATTCCATTGTATGGATATAGCAATTTATCCATTCATCAGTTGATGGACATTTGAGTTTCACTTTTTTTGTCTATTATGAATATTAATGCTGCTATGAACATTCATGTACAAGTTTTTATATGAACAAGTTTTCATTTTTCTTCAGTATATATCTAGGAGTGGAATTACTGGGCCATATGATCCTTAGTCTCTTCTAACCTTTAATTCTTTAACACATCTCTCCTCTCTAGTTGCTAACCTCGTGCACTCCCATACTGTTTTCTTTAGATTTTTATAACATTTTCACTTTTCTAAGATTTTCTCCCCCTCTTCCCCCCCCCCCCCCCCCCCGCTCAACTTTTATCAAGCAAACCCCCCAAAAATGGTAAATTGGGGAAACTACCGCCAGGGGGGGAGGGGGGGAGAGAAACCAGGTTGGTTATTTGGTTTGTTTTAGCATTTTAGAGGGTTTTCTTGGCCAAACCCCGGGAGGCCCCCCCCCAAGAAAAATTTGGCCCAACCTTTTTGGGGGGCGAAGGGTAAAAAAACCCCCATTTACTGAAAAACTCCCGCTTGCCATCTAAGGGGGGGGTTTCTTTAAACTTTTAAAAAAACCTGGGAGAAAAAAACTTTGACCACACGGTTTCTAAAGAATTAATTGGCTTTTAACCCCACAAGATTCCATATTTTTTAACTTTTTCCCCACGGTTTTTTTAAAAAACCCCAAAAGGGGGAGGTAATTTTTTGTTGCCCCGGAAGGGAGGTTTGGCGCACTCTTTTTTATTGGGAGAAAAA
>NW_005878274.1:0-7843 GCF_000147115.1 Myotis lucifugus | reverse complement strand
GCGACTTAAGTCGGGCACCTCAAACCAGGAAACACTCACAGCAACAGAAGTGGGAAGAGAGGCTTCTCTGGGAAGGATGGGTTTGGAGACGGGGGTGCTAGGGGGCTTCTGGGGTGCTGGTCATGGTCGGCTTCTCAATCTGGGTGGACATTTCACAGCGTGTTCCCTTTGCGGAAATTCATCGAGCTCTGCCCTTCATGATTTGCGGCTTTTCTGTAGACACGTTCTATTTCAAGAAATACGTTAATTAACCAAACTACTCAAAGATAGAAGGATGTGGACAAGTAGAAAGATACTTCATGTTTCAGGAAGGAGATTTAACCCCATGAAATTTTAATTCTCTCTAAGCTACTCCTATATCATAAAAGTCTAATATACTAAGTGTCCGGTTGTCTGGTCGGCCATTCAACCAATCAAAGTGTAATATGCTAATGATACGCTAAGGCCGCTCAACTGCTCGCTATGATGTGCACTGACCACCAGGGGGCAGATGCTCTGACCAGTAGGTTAGCTTGCTGCTGGGGTCCGGTCGATCAGGACTGAGCAAGACGGGCTGGACACACCCTGGAGCCCTCCCACGATCCCTCCTCGGCTGGCTAACCTCCTGTGACCCTCCCCAGCCCTGATCATGCACTGGTGGGGTCCCTTGGCCTGGCCTGCACCCTCTCACAATCTGGGCTGAGGGACCCCCCCACAGGAGTGCACGAATTTTGTGCACCGGGCCTCTAGTTGATAAATACACTTTGATTTGGGCAAAAATATCCAAGTGTTTGTTGCACTAGCTATGTGTACCCTAAAATTCCTGCTAAAAGTGAACCAGCCAGAGCAGCCAGGGAAAATCAGGAGGACCAGCCACATCATGAAGCTTCAGTCATTCAAACGATGTGCTTTTAATCACAAATTCCAGAACAGACCAATGAAATGGGACAGAAACCCCAGAGGTAGACCTGCATTCAGACAGGAATTTAGTATTTGGTAAAGTTGCCACCCCAGCCGGTGAAGAAAAGTCGAATTATTCAGTAAATGGTGCTGGGACCACTGTATCGCCACCTGGAAAAATAATTCTGGGATCCTACTTTATACCCCAAACAAATTCCAAAGGAACCGAAGATTTAAATGTGAAAATGAAACCACGCACGTGTTCAAAGGAAACGTGGAAGAGTTCCTTGACGACTTTAAAGTGTGGGACTTTCTAATTACAACCCCCAAATCTAGAAGCCATTAAAAAAGATGCCTGGCCTGGCTGGTGTTGCTCAGTGGTTAAGCGTCCACCCATGGATCATGAGGTCACTGGTTCGATTCCCGGTCAGGGCACATGCCCAGGTTGCGGGCTCCATCCCCAGTAGGGGGCGTGCAGGAGGGAGCCGATCAGTGATTCTCTCTCATCATTGATGTTTCTCTCGCTCTCTCTCTCTCTCTCTCTCTCTCCCTCCCCCTTCCTCTTTCTCTAAAAATCAATAAAAGCATATTAAAAGGTATAAATTTATTTATTTAAAAACAGAAAATATTTTGCACACTGAAAAAAGACACCCATCATGAACAAAGTCAAAAGACAAATGACAAACTGGGGAAAATTATTTGTAATTCACATCGGAGGCAAAGGGCCAAACTCCCTGCCAAACTCCCCACCAAGAACCTATAGAAATGGACGAGGAAGCCATGCAACCCCACCTCCCAGCGGCTGTGAACAGCTGACAGGAAAGGAAGTGCTGTTTTACTTAAGCACACGAAGAGCAGTTCAGCCCATTCCTAGTAAGATCAGTGCCTAAAGCTATAGCCACGTGCATGTCCCTTAGCAAAATGGCCAAACCCTGAAGGTGAGAGGACACCTCCCGCTGTCGAGTCTGTGGGAGAAACAGTCTCCCACGTGGCCGGTGGGACAAGGGCTCAGAGAGCCCGGGCCTGGTGCCCACACAGGGGCGGCCGCTTAGCGATATCATCAACCTTTCAAATGCATCTTCCGGCTGACCCAGCAATTCCCTTATGGGAATTTATCCTATGGAAATACTTGCACACACATGCTTGACATGACAACCGTATACAAGGTGGTTTGTCTATCAACTGCATTGCTTATAATAACAAGCGATTGGTACACACCCCAGGCCCAGCAGTGAGGGGCTGGTTCAATTATGGCCCATCCATGTAGTGGAATACCATCATAAAAAAATTAAGGGGAAAGACTGTGTTTAGTATTTTACATTTCGTGTCAAAAGGGGATGACTAAGAAACTATATATGCTTTTGTTTTAAATCGTCTTATTGATTTCAGGGAGGAAGGGAGAGGGAGAGAGAGAGAGAAACAGCAATGATGAGAGAGAATCATCGATCAGCTGCCACCTGCACTGGGGATCGAGGCCACAACCCGATCATGTGCCCTGACTGGGAATCGAACTGTGACTTCCTGGTTTAAAGGTTGATGCTCAACCACTGAGCCACGCTGGCTGTTCTCATTTGTGTGGCTACGCAGAAGTGCTGGGAAGACGTATAGGAGACTGGGCAGTGGTTACCTGTTTGGGAGGTGCTGGGGGCTGGCAGATGAGGGGAGCACTTCACTGTGTACATTTTTATGTCTTCTGGTTTGTGAAGCATGTGAATGTATGAGCTATTCAGAAATTAAAATGAAATAAAATTTAAAGTAAAACCGCCCAAGGATACACATTACACTCCATCCACTGGCTTCTGTTCTCAAATGTCCCGGCTCCGACATATTTAATAATCCAAACGCGGACTGTGGTTTCTGACTCCGCTACCCTCGTCCCTTCTTATGTTACCGCCGAGGAGGCGAAGGTTCAGAGAGGGCAGGGCCTGCCCAGCTTTGCCAGCAGGTTCGTGCCACGGCGAGCATTGCTCCTGGTCCCCCGGTGTGAGGTCCGCAGAAGTAAGAGTTGGGGCGCTGCTGAGAGGCAGCCTGGTACAGCCAGAGAGCACAGCCACTGGGCTCGGGTGCAAATTCTGGCTTTGCCAAGCTGTGTGGCCTTGGGAAAGTCACTGGACAGCTCTGAACTTCCGTTTCCCTCATTCGGAAATGGGGATCCTGAGAGCAAAACTGCAGGGTTCCAGGGATGGAAAGGAAAGAGACCAAGAGCCCCTGGGGGTCTGGGTGGGGAGTGAGGCTGCAGGTGGGGACGAGGAGGGCAAAGAAGGGGGCTGCACAGCCAGAAGGCCCAGCCTGGCCACGGCAGCAGGTCAAGTTCCAAGACACAGACTAAGAGCTCCCGGGAAAGGCTCCCTCCCTCCTCAGGGATCTTGTAAGTGCTGTTTCGTTGTTTGTTTGTTTTTCTTCTGCCCAGACACTCTCCCCTTCTCCCTTTGCCTAGTTCACTTTTGCTCCTCCTTTACATCCTTTAAAAAAATGTTTTTATTGACTTCAGAGAGGAAACGAGAAGGAAAGAGATTGAAACATCAATGATGAGAAGAATCATCCATTGGCTGCCCCCTGCACACCCCCTACTGGGGATCGAGCCCGCAACCCAGGCATGTGTCCTGATGGGGAATCGAACCTCGACCTCCTGGTTCACAGGTGGATGCTCAAGCCCTGAGCCCGGGCTGGGCTCTTCCTTTAGATCTTAGCTCAAGCTCCACCGTCTCCAGGAAGCCCTCCCGTCGTCTTCCCCTTACTGTGGGCTCATCCAGTGTTCTCTACTTCCTCACAGCAAGCCAGGTTTATGACTTAACAACATTGCTGAGTTGTAATCTTATATTTGCTTTTATATTTTGGGTAATGTCTGCCCCGGGCTCTGAGTCGGGTGAGGATGGGGACCGGGCCTGCCTCCTTCGGCCGGAGGCGCTGCGCGGGGACTGACCCGTGAAGGAGGCAGTTTTCCCAGGCATACGGATACCGGTTTTGAAATTGCGTATTTCGTATTTATTTAAGAAAAAAATGCACATAGCACATCAGGCTTGGGGTTTCACAGAAATATTGCCTACGATGAAGCTAAGTGAAACATGACTTAGTGCAGCGACATTCAACCTTTTCAACTCACGGCACACGCACACTAATGACTAAAATACAGTACAGTTTTTGCTGAGCTGACAAAGAATAGTTGTACTTTTGGTTCATTCACACCAGACGGCTGCTGTGGTGTTGGCTGCTGTCATTTTTCTATTTGACGATCTGAGGGAAGAGAGGTCAGGGCCCCTGACTAAAGAGTCAGGTGTTGCATGTTTTAACAATTCTCGCGGCTCCCCAGTGCCTCTTCAGGCACACCCGTGGAAAGTCACTGAGTGAGTGTAAAGCACAACATATGGGCTAAATTATAGTCCAGGTGGCACGTGGATGCAGCGAGCAGAACCAAAGGTGGTGCGACAGGGCCTGCCGTTTGGGTATAAAAAGCCCGGCCTGGACGATTCCGGTCGAGGGCAGCTGCCTGGGTTGCAGGCTCGATCCTCGGGAGGGGACTTGCAGGAGGCAGCCGATCAATCTCTCATCATGGATGTTCCTATCTCTCTCTCCCTCTCCCTTCCTCTCTGAAATCAATAAAATATATATATATTTTTTTTTTTTTTTTTAAAAAAGCAGCCCAGCCGGTGTTCAAACCTGGCGGCTGGCTGCAGGGCTGCAGGAGGACACAAGGTGGCGCCAGGGCCCCACCTGTCACAGGTGTGGGCTGAATCGCGCCTCCTCTGACCTGGATGCCTGAACCCCTTGCAAAGTCCCTCCAGGTACCTGTGGTGAGCTCCTGAGGGTTGGGGGGCTCCACTGCCCGCCCTGGTGGTTGCCTGGGGGTGGGAGAGGCTTCTAGAATGAAGCTTGGGGATGGGGATGACCCAGCCACCTCTTCTCCAGCCGCTGCAGGCACCCCATGCTCAGGAGTGAGTGGGGGCCGTGGGGGGAGAGCAGCCCAGACCTGCCAGGAGGGAAGCCTGCAGCCTGTGGGTCCCGGCTGGAAAGACCGGAGTTCAAAGCCTTTCCGTCCCCGTGACCTTGGGAAGCCACTCAGCCTGCCTGTGCCTCAGTTCCCTCACTTGTCAGGGGAAACGCACCTCTCAGAGCACTGCTGGGTGAGCGACATGAATGGCGGGGCTTGGGACTGAGCCGGGTGCAGAGGGAGGGCTCAGGCTGCATGAGGAGCCCTCGCTGACCGCGTGGGTGCAGAGAAGCCAGAGGGAAAGCAGGTAGCAAGTGCCATCCGGATTCCGGTCCCACGTGCAGGGTGTCCCTGTCAAAATGTGCCAGTCATGCCAGGGCCCACGCACACACACACACACACACACACACACACACACACACACACACACACGGGCTGGGGACCACACGCGGCTCAGAGGGCAGGGCTAAGGGCATCACACGGGAGCCTGGGTAAGTCCCTTAGTGGGGGCTGTGACGTTGACCTTATGGGGGTACCGGGGTGATCACAGGGAGTGCCTGGCATCTGGGACGGGGGCTTTCCTGGAGGGTGAAGAAGGGGGTTGGAGCCATGAGGCAGGGAGGGGAAGTGGGGGCGTGGCCACAGGCTGAGCCCTTGGAGGGGGAAGGGAGGCTAAAGGGGAATGGGGAAAGGGTGGGGGTGGGGGCTCCAGAGATGCCCCAGCTCAGAAACACCCAGGCAGCCTGTTGCCTGAGCCCCAGGAAAGCCCATTCATTCTCAGCTAAAGGAGGCAGTGACGTTCGGCCAAGATCACGGCGTCGTTATGAGCTTATAAACCGCGAGGACATGGCTGCTCTGAGCTCTGGGCCATTAATGGGCCATCAAGTCATGCTCCAGCTCACTTTATGGGGTGCTGGGCGGGCAGGTGTCAGCCCCCTTAACCACCCTCTGCTCAAGGCCCCAAGTTCATCTCTGGTGGCTTCTGGACCCCAAGAGTGTCACTCACCGCAGAGCTACCCTGGGTGGCCGTGGCCCGGGGCCAGCTGGGAGCGAACAACTGACGTTCTCAGCCTCAGCTGGCTGAACTCTAAAATGGGAATAATCCGTCCACCTCTCAGAGGGGCTGTGGAGCCGAGATAGAGCCACATCCCATCTGTCAGGTGTCCTACCAGGGCTCTACCTTCCAAACACACCCAGGCTCCGCCCACCTCTGCCACTTCTGCTGGGACCACCCTAGCCTCAGCCACCACAAAAACAATATGCAATTATATATGTGTTTTTCCGATGGTCTTAGGCGACCCCTGTGAAAGGGTCGTTGAACCCCCAAAGGGGTCGAGACCCACAGGTTGAGAACCGCTGGTCTTGCCCCTGCGTTGCTGGGAAGCCTCCTCACTGGTCTCCCCGCGGCCACCCTACAAAGCTGCTCTCTCACCACAGCCAGAGGGAGCTTTGGAAAACGGGAGTTAGGCCTGATACAGCTCTGCCCATAACCCTGCAGTGGCCCCCGCACAGGGCCTCCGTCCTCACGGGGCCCTGTCTCCTGCTACCCCTCCCCGTCCAGCCACTCCGGCCTCCTTGCTGTTCTGGAACATGGCAGCTCCTTGCTGCCTCAGGGCCTTTGCACAGGCTGTACCTTCTCCATATATCTGCCTGGCTCATCCCCTCATCTCCTTCAAGTCTCTGCTCAATGGCACCTTTCAGTGCGGCCCATCCTGACCAGCCTATGGAAAATGAAATTCTCCTCGCAATATCAATCCCTTTGCCCATGTGGTTTTCCTTGTTCTGTAGCATTTATCAGCTACTATATAATTTACTTATCTATTATTACGACTTTACTTTCTTTCCGTGCTAGAAAATCAGCGCTGCACTGGCAGGGATCTTTGCTTTTGCCATTGCCCTCTCCCACGCGCTCAGAAGCGTGCCCAGCACGTAGTAGGTGCTCAGGGGATGCACATGTGAAGGTTCCTAGACTTGCGCTGGGACAGAGTGGGCTGCTGAGAGGTGGTAGCCTTGTCACTGGGGACCCTGAGAGATGGAATGGTTTGGGGTGAAGCTGTGGAGCCCGACACTGAGACGTCGTGGGCCCGTGATGACCGCTCCTATGGATTTTAAATGGCCTGTGTAGGCGGCCACCGGGCAAAGGCATCAGTGATGAGCAAAGGCTGCTTCCCAGGGATCCAAAGGCAGGTCCATTTCCTGGTGGCCCCTGACTGACAGGCCATGCCTTCTCTCCTGCCTACAAGCAGCTCAGAGCTGGGGAAAGCCAGGACCAGAGACTTAGGGAGGCTCTGCCATGGCTGAAGGTACCTGCCCAGCCTATGGCCATGGAGCTGGAGGGCAGGCCACCCGAGTCCACAGGGTCCTGAGGTCAGCCCCACGGTTCCGTCCACACCAGGCTCAGTCTGATGCCAGGGCCCAGGGAGAGGGGTGCGGAAGAGGTCTGGGGGGTGCCTTGGGAGGGGCGGTGCACACCTGGGGACATAGTCATTATATGGGGAACAGAAAGGCTGAGTGACTTGCCCACAGTCACAGGCCTGGGAATTAAAGGGCTCTGCGTTGGTCTAAGCCTGAGTCCCAACTATTCTCATCTAGTTGTTTGAGTAGGTGTGGGCCACCGAGTACATGGCCCCCATGGGGGCTCAGGAAATACATTCGAGGAACCAATCATTGGAGACTATGTGTTGGGCATATGTGGCTCAGTCTTTGTCCAGGGCCTGTTGGGGAGACAGGTGGGGCCAAAGGGCCAGAGGCACCTTCCCGAGGCCCATGGGCTCTGGTTAGCCCAGAGGTGGGGAAGGAAGCCCAGGTGCTAAAATCTTGGCTTCTATTCCCAGGTGTTCAGGGAGTTTTGCCCAGAAGTGAAGTGTGTGTTGGGTGAAGACTCATGTGTCTGTGCTGGCCTTTGTGTGGGGGGAGCTAGAGAGAGTGAGGATAGCTTTGTGCGCCTCATCTTCTCGGCTGAGGATCCAACCCACAGTTTTCCCAGGCTGAGAGAGGTCCTGCCAGTTTCCTGTGGACACACAGCATAATGTTGAT
>NW_005878273.1:0-7844 GCF_000147115.1 Myotis lucifugus | reverse complement strand
GAATAGGACCTAAGACTCAGGGTGGAGATTTCTGGGTGGATGCCCTTGAGTGCCTTGAGCCCCCAGACTCTCCTGAACTCTTTGGGTCTGCAGAAGTAGGCAACTGTACTTTGTTGGAAGATAGAGATATTCTCAAAAATTTTGCAAATGCCTCGCCGAAACCGGTTTGGCTCAGTGGATAGAGCGTCAGCCTGCGGACTGAGAGGTCCCGGGTTCGATTCCGGTCGGGGGCATGTACCTGGGTTGCGGGCACATCCCCAGTAGGGCATGTACCTGGGTTGCAGGAGGCGGCTGATCGATGTTTCTCTCTCATCGATGTTTCTAACTCTCTATCTCTCTCCCTTCCTCTCTGTAAAAAATCAATAAAATATATTTTAAAAAAAAAATTTTGCAAATGCCTCAAGTAAGACAGGTACCTTACAAGGCAACACCTGTGCTCCCTCAGGATCTGTAGCCATATGCCTTCCTGTTCACCAAATTGATAACGAGGACCAAATTTCAGCATGACCACACTGGAAAGCACAGAGCCCGCTAAGGAAGAGAGGGCTTACACACCAAAGTGACCACAGAATCTTACCAGCATGCACTGCCAGGAGCCAGTGGAGGATGCCTTGAAGTGTATCAGAGGGTGCTGGATCAAGGGGGCAGAATATAAAGCTTATGAAGGGAAAAATTATCAACAGGGAGGCAATCTCCCATGATTCAGGGTTCAATATCCTTATATGGGCCCCCAGAGATGGTTCTAATACATAACAGGGATTACCTTTGGAAGATTTGAAAAGCAGTCGTTCATATAAAAACAAGTAGAGATGTCAGAACTGTCCAACAGACCATGGAGAAGAGATTGAGAGGTCAAGAGGAGAAAGTATGCTAAAGAGAGTCTACTCCATGAGACTGGAAAACTTTCAGCTGACCATGATCATTGAAAGAGCATTGAGGACTCTATGCATCAAGCAGTAAGAAAATTACTGGAGGAGAGGGGCACCAGAGTCATGGAGAAGCTCAGTGGTGATCTCCTCTGTAGGCCAGAGTTGATGATGAGATGCTGTCATAGAACTAGGATTCCTAATAACCCTGGAGGTGATAGGATCCCAGAATAGCAGAAGCTATTTACCACCCAAATCAAATTGGGTATGATTTCAATAAATGGGCACCAAATGTGCATTTTTTAAATGTTCTCAGGTGATGCTGACACTGTTGATCCAGTGACCCTACCTTGAGAACCACTTCTCTAAAGGAGATATCCAGGAGTGAAGCCACTTGGACACAAGGCACGGCTATCTTCGACTTAAATAATCCCAACCATCTTCCAAAGTGACTGCATAACTTATAGTATGTGCCCACCAAAAATTAGAACTCCTTACCACTATGTAGTATTATAAAGCTTTTAAAAGTTTGCCACTATGGTGGGCATGCAGTGGCATCTCAGTATTTTAATTAACATCCCTCTGTTGACTAATTCTGTTGAGAGCATTTTCAATGTTTACTAGCCATCTGGATTTCCTCTGTTGTGAAATGCATAAGTCTGTCAGTCTGCTCCTGGCCTGGTCCGCTTCCTTCCAGCCACCCCAGCTTTCTGGTCTGATTTGGGGTCTTCTCTTTCATGACCCTTGAGCTTGTTTGGGTATCCCAGTGATGAAGTGGCAGTGACTGGGGACCCAAAAACATCACTGGTCTTCCCACCAGGTGGGTTCAGATGCCTTCCATTTGTTAGAGATACCACTTCCTCTCACCAGGGGAGTTTATGCTTGTAGGTATGTTTGAGGGACTTCAGTTGGTGCAAACATAGTAGATGACATTCTATTGGGCCCACTTGAAGGAACAGCTTCTTCAGGACTTAAAATGGCCCTGGAACTAGCTGGCCAGCCACCTTCTCCAGCTCTTGAAGTGTTGCTTGCTGGGGAGCCTTCCTCAGCCCTCCTAACCTTTGCTTTTTGGTGAATGCATAGTGTGTCTCACTTAAGAAGCCCTTCTCTATCCCAAGTCATAAAGATCTTCTCCTCTATCAGTCACTGAGCAATGTTAGAATTTGTCTCATACTAGATCTCATATCCACCTGGAACTGACTGTTGTGTATAGGGTGAATTAGGAATCCAATTTCATGTTCCCCACGTGGTGCACAGCTGTCCTGGCACCCCCTATGGAAAGATTATCATTCTTCCCACTTCCCTGCATATGCCTCTGTCACATATCAAGTATCCCTTGGTGTGTGGGCCATTTTATTTTCTTGTTGCTGGAATATAGAAATGCCATTATTTTTTTTAATATTAATTTTGTATCCAGCAACTTCCCTTTAGTATTTTAAACTGCATTAATGGGTTTAATATGTTTCATTTTAAGCATTTCAAATGCCTGACCAAGCAAGTTGATGTTCCTAGTAAGAAAAAGCTTCCAAAGCATTTCAAAGGCTCTTGTCAATCTAATTTTAACTTATATATCTGATAAATTCCATTTCTCTTAAATATTGGAATACTACTCACACACTTGCTCACATTCTTACTTCTTTTAATTTGAAATTATAAGTCAATTACACATTTTAAATAAATAGAATCACATCATTAATCTGTCTGATAGTCTAAAATGCCAAAATGTTTTAAGTATGGCAAACACTTTAAATAACATACATAAATAGATTATTCCTAAACCTCAAGTGAAAGTATTAATATTAATGTATGATTTATCATCTTCATATTTAACTATAAATCTTCCTTTTGTTATGCCCAGATTTCAGGATCCCCAAGAAACCACATCAGGGAGCCAGCCAGTCCGATGCAAAAGCATAAGAGTCTTTATTCGAGCTAGCTCGGCTCCCCCACCTTGCCGACGCAGCGACAGGAAGCAGAGAGAGATAACTCTGTGTGGAGACGGGTTATATAGGGGGAGTTGGAGGAAGGGGAGGAGAAAGGACTGTGCTCTGCCGATTGGCCAGGCACAAGTCTGTGTCTTGTTCCTGGGTGTGGCTAGCAGAGGCTTAGACTTCCGGGAAGAAGCTCCTTGCCAAGCACGTGGCCAAGGTAAGATGGAGCACTTACCCTGGGGCAAGGTGGAGGGCGTAGCCCTTACCCTGGGGCAAGGTGGAGGGCCTAGCCCTCGCCCTTTCACCTTTGATTGAAGTCACTCCCCACTTTAAATAACATCAAAGGTGATCAGAAGTTCCATTTCAGGAGAACTGAGATTACTACTCAGAACAAATAATTATTACTCTGCATGTCTAGTTAATGTCTTTAAAATTATTTGCCAGTAAGAAATTTGAGACTAGATGGCGACTGGGAGGAGTTTAAGAACAGGGTAACCTTTTCTGAACTACAGGTAGACACCTGAGTTCTTCTAAAAATCATTTCTAAGTCAAGAGTGTCCTCCAAGCCCAAACCCTTCAGATGGCATTTCTCAACCTGCCTCTCTGAGTTCACAAGGTAAACACCAGCCAATAGCTAGTCCTTGGGCACACAGCAGTCCCAGGGGTACCCACGTGAACAGCAAGGCCAGCCTTTGGGGGATGGACCCAAGAAAGAAGCCTGCACAGGCCCTGGAAGTGGGCTTGGGCTTTTGTACTTGGAATTTGTGTTTCAAACTTAGTCTGTGTTTGAGCCAGGAATTGGGGAAGTGGGAGCATGGGTGGGTATGTCTGCCGGAGTCTATTTATTGTCTTCACTAGCTGAGTATAGACAGGGACCCCCAAAAGTTAGTAACCTTGAAGCCCTAGCAAAGGTCAGGGCTGTGCACCACCCAGTTAATCTAGACACCACCCAGTTAATCTAGACAATGGTAGCTGAGGCAACCTCCCTACCTTTAATCATGTAAATCCTTGTTGATAAGATAGTCTGCTTATTACTGGAAATTGCCTGTGAGTGAGCTAATCTGTGTGTCATTGAAACCTCCTTACCCTAGGGCTACCCCAGATCAAATAAAAGGTTGGAGCAGCCTGAGCATCAGTGGAAGTCCTTCTGGACTTGCCCGCCTGCCTGGCATCCCAACATTTCCGAATTGTCTCTTGTCTCTTTTCTCTCTCATTTGTGTGCGGCTCCTCTTCCAGACCCGAACCCTGAACCACGCAGAACGTGGAGGGAAAACATACGCAACATATGTCCCCTTGGCCCATGGACTATTCAGCTCAGGGGAGGGAGACAAAACAGTCCTTCTAGAGTGAGGGGGCCCAAGGCAAGGTCCACTCTTGTCTTGGTCTAAGGGCAAAACTGCACTAAAACTAGGATAGAAAGAGTGCTTTTCTGACCTCTTTAAGTAAAGTTATTAAGCCAAATACAAAGATTATCCTAGCAAATTAAGGGACACAAAAGTAGACATGAAAGGATACGCCAACAGCATTTTCCTATCTTGAGGGCCCCATTGATGAGATTTTAGCCATATGTTTATAGCTCTACAAAAAATATCAGTTCTTCAAACAATTAAAGCAGTTGACTCACTGAAACTTGTTATTAAAACAGTCCTCAGCAGCTGTCATGCTAGAATTTCTTTATAGGAGAGACTTAGAGGCAGGTTATCTCTTTGGAAGTGGGGAGACTTGAAACTGCATTTGCACAGTGGTTTACATAAGCTGAAGAAAATGTGAAAAGAACAGGTGGGAGATGGCACCATTGGTCCTTTGCCAATCTGTTCCAACCCCAAATTCCTTTTGGGCCTGAAACTATCATAAACAACTTAACACCATTAAAAATATTAGTCTTGCTTCTGTGTCATTGGGGGGGGGGGGGGGACACTGTGCACAGCATATCAACACAGATGCTTTGGGGGACCTTTAAGTGAGGAAACACTCATAGGTGACATAGGAAGGAGGTAGAATACAAATGAATAAAATTTCAAAAATATGGTTCTGTTTTATAAATTGAAACATGGTTCTGTTTTATAAAATTAAGTGCAACTTATGAAAAGTGGGGAAAAAAACAGACTTTGGTAAAGATTGTCGTCACTTCTCTTCAATACACAAACCTGTTCTAAAAAGTAAAGATGAAACAACTTCCATATTGATTTAAAACTGAGAGGGCATTAAGTCTTCCCCAGGAACTAGACAAATTTTACACTTGCTCCAATTCAAAGCAAAGGAAAGCTGTAAGTCAGATTCTGTCCTTCCTATTTACTTCTACTCTAGGTAGACTATGATAAACCACATATTGAATTGGATACCTGAAATGTTGTATAGAAGGCCAGTCCTATACATTTCATTTCTTGCTTTCAGATTTCATATTCTAATTTCTGATTACTGATGTGATCTACATCTCTTAGGCTTAGGGTAAAAGGTGGTTGTGACTTTGAGGTGGCCAGTTCCAAATAGTAGGGGATGCTTTTAAGATTTTGGGTATCTCCCTGCCTAATCCAGTGTGAGAAAAATATTCTAATTCAACAAGTATTTATTGAGTGCTGATGCTGGGCAAGTCATTATGCTAAATTAATGAAGAAAAAGTTACATATTTCAAAGGAACTTATATTCAAACTAAAGTTACATATTTCAAAGGAACTTATATTCAGTGCATGAAATTCGTGCAAGGGTAGGGTCCCTAGGCCTGGCCAGCCATGAGGGCTGATCAGTTTCCCTGCCTCCCCACCTCTTCTTTCCCTCACTCCCTCAGCGCCCCGCCATTGCTGGTTGCCTGCCATGTTCCACACTGCCCCCTGGTGGTCAGTGCACATCGTAGTGAGCCATCAAACTCCCAGTCTCCTAGTCGAACTCCCAAGGGGGATAATTTGCATATTAGCCTTTTATTATATAAGATGGGATATGCCATATGTAACCAGATTACACCATAATTTATGTAATTATTTTTTTATTGTTGACAGTAAAGTTGTTTCCAAACCTTTGCTATCAGGCAAGATGCTATCATGACCATGCATTTATTCAATAAATATTTAGTACTTATGATATATCACTCATTAATCTTAGTCCTGAAAGATTTCACATCACTGTAACAAATGCCGTATGTTTATAATACTTCAAACTTTCTTTGTGAAATTTCTCCTGTGAGAAATATTTAACAATGTACCAGCTTGTGATTTAATGTTATCTCTAAAGAATAGACAGACCAGCCTATTTCATCTCAAATAAGGAGTTATAGAATGCATGCCCATGGCAATCAGACCTGCCCCAGGAGAGACTATAAGAAGTTACAGAACCCTGTGTTCTTTTGAAGTATGTGCCCAATTAAAGGCAAAACCCTCCAAAAATTGAAGATTCTAGATCTCCTCACAGATATGAAACCCATGATGGGTGGAAAAAGAAAGATGAAGATTTTTTTGTAATATGTTTTTATTGATTTTAGAGAGAGGAAGGGAGAGAGCAAACACACACACACACACACACACACACAAACAAACAAACAAACAAAAACAACATCAATATGAGAGAGAAACATCAATCAGTTGCCTCCTGCCTGCACCCCGACCAGGGATCGAGCCTGCAACCTGGGCATGTGTCCTGATTGGGAATCGAACCCACAATCTTTCAGTGTATAGGGTGATAATCCAATCAACTGAGCCACACCGGCCAGGGCTGAAGATAATTTAAACCACAGAAAAATGAGAATGTCTAGCAAACTTTTTAAAATAACTTCCCTAAATTTAATATCACTTAAATTCCACATCCTTGCTTAATCCAACAAAATATAAAACTCCAAAATATAAAATTTATAATGAAAAGGGAAAGATTATTGGCTTTTCTCCTAAATTATCTAAGTCTTAACTACTTTAAAACTATAGCAACGCAAATTTTTGTCTTCAGCATTTACGTTACAAGGTACCCTTCCTGCTTACAATTGATAAGAAACTCAAGGTGCCTAATTGTCAAATGTTCTCAAGCACTACTAGTGTATCTTCTGGTGTTAAATACTGTTTTGGCGACCTCTAGTGTAAAACATGGTATCAATACCTAAACAAGTAGAAAATCCTTTTAATATTTAAAAATTTACTTTACAGACAAAAGTGGCATGTAAAAAAGAATATTTCACCAAAGGAAATGTAACTTTAGTTTTTTTCTACAATTAAAATAAAATTTAAATATAATTTCTGGATGCACAGGCATTTGACAATCAATAGGAGGGTGGTTATATGTAGAGTATGCTACACCGATGCAATGGAATATTACACAGCTGTAAAACAGGACCAAAAAATGAGGGAGCTCTTTATGTACTCATATGGGATAATCTCCATTATATGTCAAAGAAAGTAGATAAGAAACCAAAATAGAACAAAATGCTATACTGAGCATTTTGCTACTACCCAAATTTTAGAAGGGGTAAAAAATATATATTTGTATTTGCTTATTCATCCATTAAAAGTCTCTGGAAGGATACACATAGCATTGGGATGGGAATGAACAGATGTTGGAAACTGCATTCCTTTGTGTACTTTTGTGTTTTGAATGATGCTTTGACTATTCACAATATTAAATGACTTTTTTAAAAAGTTAAAGCAGCAGCACAAGAACAAGAAAGATGAAAAAGAAAAAAATGTTGCCTGGCATTTCCAGACTTAAAAAAATAGACTAGACAATATGTAATTTCTGTCTAAAACATATTTTTTGTTATAAATCTTTAATCCTATATCTTTTTCCATGAATCTTTTCTTGCATATCTTTTTCTTACTCAAATGCCAAATTGTAAGACAGCATTTGATAGTTACATAGAAGCAGCCCAACTGCCAGGATTAACTTGAGGTTATATCTTGGAGCATGAAATACTCACAGCTGTCCTGGCATGTCTTGATAACAAGTTCACTGATTCCAGACCAAAATTATTTATTTGCAGCAAATGTAAAGAAATTGTGATATTCCTTACTAGGTCACAATTTAAGACTCAAGGAATATCTTTAAGTAAACAGGGTGGGGCAAAAGTAGGTTT
>NW_005878272.1:0-7844 GCF_000147115.1 Myotis lucifugus | reverse complement strand
TTTTAAATAAAATGTTGTACACTGAAACCTTAAAATGGAAATGAGTATCAATATAGCACATATAGACATCTCCATTCACCAAGTTGGTCTCAAAACATTGGGTCTACCGCCTTATAAAAAAATTCCAACCTCTCCTCATTGTTATCAATAGGATTATATTACTAAGGATTTTTTTAATAGGAGAGGGAATCAAGCTTAGCTGAGAATTGTGAGTAATCTGAACGGGTAATTGATCAAAAGATACCATAGGTTTGGGGGCAGGTGGTTGTCATGACTACAGCAGGAAACATAGCTGAACCCTCAGCAGCGCATTGAAACTGCCTCGCAAGTGTTTCAATTAGGACAAACTTTCCTGATACCTTAAAAGATAAGGATTTCACCAAGATCCTTTTTTCCTTAATTAAGATGTGGGCGTTCTGGTTTTCTCGAGCAGTTTAGGCTTTTTTTTTTTTTTCCACTTGGTGTTATCTGCACCTCTTTTACTGCTTGCTTATCTTGAAACATGGGATTTATTTCAGTAGTCATTTCCCAAAATCTGTAGGAGTGAAATGCCCCCTTCTTCCTCCAAATCCTGGAGACTTTCTGAACATGCCTTCTCAGAGCCTTTGACCACGCTGTGCCCCTGCCCATCCTCTGCTCGTCGGGACTTCCCTGGCTGCAGGACTGGTTGCCAATCCTGTTTTTAGAGAGTGCCAGGGTCTTCTCAGTCATGTCAGGAAAATAATTACCTTAATTCACCTAAAACAAAACACACCTAGAGCTCTTTTTTTTTTTCTGAAGGAAATTAGAGAAGGAAAAATGACAGATGGAAAGAACCCTACTGAAGCTTCAAAAAGTTGAGGAGTGCCCTAGTTGGTTTGGCTCAGTGAATAGAACATTGGCTTGCAGACTGAAGGGTCCCGGGTTCGATCCCGGTCAAGGGCATGTTCTTTGGTTGCAGGCTCCATCCCTGTCCCTGGTTGGGGCATATGCGGGAGGCAACCAATCGATGTATCTCTCTCATATCAATGCTTCTCTCTCTGTGTCTCTCCCCCTCCCTTCCACTCTCTAAATATCAATGGAAAAATATCCTCAGGTGAGGGTTAACAACAACAACAACAAAATAGTTGAGGAGTCCCTTGATAGCAAGGTGAAATAAACATTTTGCTAACATAGACGTGTTTGCTCCAGCTAGAACCTGGGGCGTGGTGGTGTTTTGTACTAAGGCATATGGGATCCCATCACCTGAGATCTAAGTGGTTGGTGATTCCAGGAAGAGAGCTTCCCAGCCTTCTGGTACCCCATTCAGCCCTCCACTGTTCATCTGCACCAGGGCCTCCTCCGTGGTTGAACAACCGAGGTGACATTGTCCCTTCCCACAGGCTCCCATCCCCTTCTCAGGTGGGTCAACCATCAGAGGCCACACAGCTGTGAAGGAAAGGGTCCAAAATAGGCATCTCTGCCTTGGAACAGCCTAACATTAATTACCTAAGCAGCCGACTAAGCCCAAATGGGGTGCCTGTGGCTCAGCTCCTCAGCTGTCTCATACAACCCTGTAATTACATAGACGGCAGCATGATTTATTTTTGCAGACATTGCTGCTTCAAAAAAACACAGGGAAAACATTTTTAGATGCCCCCATTTTGCAGTTAAATATGATGTGAAAGATGGTGTCTTTAAAGAATGCTGCAGTTTTTATTACGAAGAGCAGTTTACAGCTTTCGGAACTGTAGTTAACTCCGCTGTGTCCTCTCTACACAAGTCTTGATTCGTTAGGATTAGTTACTGTTCCTTCTTAAAAGTTGTGCACCAACTCACAGCCAGGAAAGCTAGCCGATGGTACTTTCACACTGTGTTTTTAAATCGCTGCTCATATTTGTACTTATAAGTCATTGGATTTTTTGTGTGTGTGTGTGTGTGTGTGTTTTAGTATTTAGGTTCTATGCTGATTAAAGAGCTCAGGGGGACAGAATCAACCCAAGATGCTTGTGCAAAAATGCGGGTAAGTTTGCCAAACAATTTTATTTCTAATCACTGAAATACTAAATACTGGGTATGGATGCAAATTGCCACTTTTCACATTACTGCTTTCTTCATCTGTTGGTCTGCTGAGTCACACTGGTGTTGCATGAGAAGGTGTTCGGGCCTTGTTCATGTTTATACTTGGGCTCATCTCGTTATAGTTTGAGATGATGTCTTTTTGATATATTTATGTGTATGACATTTACACTTAAAGATCGAAAACAAATTGTATATACATGGATCATTGTCCAGATTAGGAGGAAAAAAATGATCTTTAGTTTATTACAAGAAAATGTTTTCAGCACCCACTTGACAGTCTACGTACTGATTTTCTGAAAAGGCTGCCAATTAACTAAAATTTATCAGACTCAGGAGTACTGGGAACATGTTCTATATATTCTTTATGAGGCTTCTTAATTATTCTTTTTAAGTATAAGAAACACATTCAACTCTGCATTGAATCATATAATCACAGTGAATGTTGACAGAACTGGCCATTCCAGACATCTGTGATTGGTGGCTGCAGGATTCCTTGGAGTCTGTACCAGCCAATCCAACTCTCACACTGCAGAACCACGCTAGCTCTTTCTTCCAAGAGTCCCTTAGTCTTGCTTCCTCCATAGCAGACGGATAGGGGTTAGAGCAATAGCTGACTGACAGTAAAAATTAAGAATATTGGACTTATTCCACATAGCAACTAACCGGAGTCAGATTTAACATCATTACTGGGTGAACCCTAACTTTTATTTTCGGCCAGATACCTTGTCATTTATTTTATATGAGCAGCTTTTGGTGGGAGTTACTTAAAAGCATATAATTGAACTAAAAACAGATATGAAGGTAAATATGTAATACCCATTGTTCATGGAAAGCTAAATGTGAGTGAGTCTTCATGAAATTGAGACTTCAGCATGTGATCGCTGATCTATTTTGACCAATTCAGTAGCAGATAGCCTGAAACAGTTTTCTTTCTACTTGATGCAGAAGTTGTATGTAAATTGTCAGCGTCAGTGAGCCTTTATTACAGGTACTGTGTTTATGAAAAAAGCTCTGGTATGTTCTAGGAACTCTAAGTCTAGTTTGGTTGCTGCTGACCTGGCTCATGAGTCACTTTTTAGTCATTATCATAACTGCTAACATTTACTGAGTAGTTACAATGTGCCCAGCTCTGTGCTGAGTCCTGTGCATGTTCATCTTATTTCATCTTTATCACACCCCTATAAGATAGTACGACTATTATCCCCATTATACAGGTGAAGAAACTGAGGCTTAGAGCATGCATGACAAACTCAAAGGCTCACACGGGCCAAATAAACGAGGTTTAAGTTTATGTGGGCCACAAAAAAAAAAAGCTTCAATTTTCATAGAAACGAAGTTTTATTTCAGTAGAGACATGCTGAATACAAAGGGCTGAAATAAATGAGTAATCATTAACATAAAATAATAGAAAATTTTAATAAAAATTAATATTTTCTTCTTGAACATTAACTTAGCAGACACTGAATAACTGCACAAATTAATAAGTATAGCACAAATAAACCTATTTTTCTTGTTCCCTGAAAGCAAAATATTTCCTGTTGCGCACACCAAACAAGTCAGTTCAAGACTAATGACGTGGCAGTTGCCTGCTAAAATATTCGCTGCTAGTATTAGTGGAGAGAAATGGTGCGCCTACGCGCAAGGCATGTAAGGGAAATGAATGCAACACGATTATAGTAATCAGTCATTAGCGAACATTGTAGTTTGTTATTAATAATTATGTATACAGGATATTGTAAAAGTTAAGTTACGAAAGTTTTATTAAAACATTTCTTACATACCGTTATATTGGCTGGGCCACAAAAATATTCATTGTGGGCCAAATGCGGCCCGCAGGCTGTGAGTTTGACATGCTTGGTTTATAGAGTTAAATAACTGACCCCAGGTCACACAGTGAAGAATTTGCCCATCTGGAACTGGGACTCAGATCCATCTGACCCCAGAGCCCAAGCATTTATTATGTTCTCCAACTTCTCCTGGGCCTCATTTTCTTACTGAGAAAATGAGAACATTGGACGAGAAGCCCTTCAGGGTTCCTCCTGGTTTTATAATTCTGGAAAACCTGTATTCTAAATATATATCATCTAAATGATGTCACCAGGGCACAAAAAGAAAATGGGAATGTTTTTCAGTCATCAAGCCCTGTAATGATGTTAGCGCTCTTGGTGAACATACCTAAGAAATTAACTTGGCATTTCTGATTTCATACTCTTAACTCAATTATCTGAGTCCAGCTACTTCAATGCTATAATCAGCATAAATAGTGGGTAGAGCTCATAGCACCATTTAACACACACCCGATCTGTGATTTGAATTTCAGTCAATTTCTTGAAATTAAGTGGGTCTGAAATTTCATTCCGCTAAGCAAATGCAAAGCCATTTTAATAGTCTCAGTGGAGAATAATTTTGTTAAATACTTGTCTGTTGCTTAAAATGAAACTGAAAAGGCTGCCGAGTTACAGGCCATTCTTCTTTAGGGCGTTCTTCTGGTTTGCTGCTCTAGGTGGTTATTTTGAGTGGTTTACATGAAAATGGGAGCTTTATTGCTTCTTAGAATATCTCAAACCCTTATTTCCCCATCTTGATTGAATAAGTATCAGCCTTTGATACGGGAGCTAAAGTTGCACTCGCTGGATTCACCAGAGCCTTTCAAAATCAGAAGCGTGGATTTGATGCTATCAGGGACTACTGGGTTGTGAATTAGAACTCTCGCCAACTAAAAACGGTGTGGATCTCACCGTGCAGTTAATTTTCAGGTTGAACCTCAAGTTGCTGTTTTCTCTGTTTTCTGGCCGTTCAGCTCAAAGTCCCAGGATAATCAGTCTCCCCAGGGGAAATACTTTAGGACACAGATGATGTACAGTAAGATCTTTAGACCAAAGTATTGTAGATTCAAACTTTACCTGGCTTACTCTCTAAATTGAAAAAAAAAAGGAGTTTTCAATTCAACAGTATGCATTGTAGCTGAAATTGAAATTTCTGTCCCCGGAAGAAGTAAATCACTGTGGGTCCTTGTTCTGAGAAATGTTTCATTATATGCAGTTTGATAAACATAACTAAGATTTGGCTCCTGCTCTCACTGGACCTAGAGGAGGAGTCTACCATGTTATCATTTAATTACCCCGAAGTAGCAGAAGTATTACCATAGAGGTATCTTCATGTTGCCACGGCCTGATGGATTGTCATAGATCAGTGGTCGGCAAACCGCGGCTCGCGAGCCACATGCAGCTCTTTGGCCCGGTGGAACGGGCCACGAAGTTTCAGTCGCACTGTACGTGCGCACCCGCACGTGGTATTTTGTGGAAGAGCCACACTCAAGGGGCCATTTTGCCGACCACTGTCATAGATGATCCTGAAAATGATATACAGGTGTGGTCTCCTAAAATCAGTTTATAAGGACTAATAACAGTTAACACTTGAGGTCTGTATGCCAGGCCCTACACAAATGATTATGTGCATTAATTCATCATGAGGTAAGTATTGCTATGTCCCCACTTCACATATGGGGGAACAAAGGCCAAGGAAAGTTAAGTACATTACCCAGGGTTACCCAGCCAACAAGTGGTAGAACCAGGACTTGAACCTAGGCAGCCTAACTCCACCACGCACACTCCGAACCCCAGACTGTACCAGCTCTCTAATGAGCCAGTACAACGCTTCTTGCCCTGAGTTTTAAAATATTTGAAAAGATATGGATCATTTTTATTGATAAAGAAATAGCTTTCCCTGGTCACTGTGGCTCAGTTGGTTGAGCATCTTCCTCTGCACTGAAAGGTCACTTGTTCAATTCCCAGACAGGGCACGTACCCAGATGGTGGGTTCAAACCCCATCAAGGTGCATATGGGAGGCGAGCGGTCAATGTTTCTTGCCCTCTCCCTCTTCCCCTCTCCCTCCCTCTCCCTCTCCTTCTCCCCCCTTCCTCTTTCTCTGAAATCAATAAAAACATATTTTTTAAAAAAGAAATCACTTTAGAAACCCTCAAAGAACCTATAAGCTTAGCACTGGCCAAATTAAACCATTTAGGTACAGACATATGTAGTAAGTTGGGCTATATTCTAATGTGTTAACATAAATAAAAATTGCAAGAGAGTTTTTATTGCATCCATAGAGACTGGAACATGTTTTTTCCACAGCACTCACTTTAACACATTCACTTTGCCCCAGCAGAAACAAAACAGTTTTCTCAGAGTAATTTGGAATGTTTGATAGTCACAGTTGGTTAATTTCTAAGTTTATCTAAACCTTTTTATTCATCCTTAGGGTCCCTTCCAATTCTAAGATAAAGTTAATTCTACACTAATCTTCCTGGTGTTTTATTATACACCTATCATTTCAATTAAAACTATGCTGTAGTACACTAACATGTGTGAGATAGTAGTAATTCACTTCATTCTATAATATGGAATCACTTCTGTGTTCATTCAGGTTATCCAGTCTTTTTCCTCTTCGGACCATCTTGAGATTTTTTTTAATAGGCTTTATTTTTTATAGCAGTTTTAGGTTAATTAAGAAAATTTGAGCATAAAGCACAGAGAGTTATCATATATACACTCCTTCTACCCCTCCTCCTCGCAGTTGCCCTCATTACTGACGTCTTGCATTGGTGTGGTGCATTTGTCACAATTATGAACGAATATTGATATGTTATTATTAACTAAAGTCTGTGGTTTACATTTGAGTTCACTCTTTGTGTTATACAGTGTGTGGGTATTTCATACATGCATAATGTCATATATCCAACATCATAATATCATACAGAGAATTTCACTCCCTACAAATCCCCTATGCTCCTGCTATTCATCTCTTTTCTCCCCTGCCCCCCTAACCACTGACCTTTGTACTGTCTCTTTAGTTTTGCCTTTTCCAGAATCTCATAGTTGAAATTATACTGGCTACTTTCACTTAACAATATGCTTTTAAGGTTCCTCCATGTCTTTTGTGACTTGATAGCTCATTTTTACTTTATCACTGAATAGTATTCATTGTATGGACATACCACAGTTTGTTTAACCAATAACTTATTGAAGGCCATCTCAGTGGCATCCAGGTTTTGGCAATTATGAATAGTACTGCTATAAACATGTGTATGCAGGTTTTCATCTTAAGATTATTTTTCTCCTAGATTCAAACTCTAAATAATGCTCCTCTTAAAATTATCTTCTGAACTGTGTCTTGCGAAGAAGAGTCAATAGGAACTTGCATTAACACCTGATAATTTTTTAAGTAAAATTGCAATCTTTGCCTTCCCTTTTAGAGTTTTCTTTAAAAGCCGAAGAGATTGGCTATGCCTTGATATTGAGGCACACTTTTAAGAAGAATGGTTTCTATGAATTATATATTTTGCTCCTTAATTGTACAATTGGCTGCTTCTTTCTTTTACCATGACAACTTTGGAGACATTTACACGTAAAATTAAAATCTAAAAACATTGAGATATTTATTTTAATCTGAACATAGTTGTTTAGTGATGCCTTTTATGTTACTGGTTGGGTTTTCCAGCTCAATTGGTGCTCGGAGACAGTCTTCAAACTTATTTAACCAGTTCTTCTCGTTAGGTCATTTCCAATTTTTTCAAATTGTAGCCAATACTGTGGGTAATGTCCCCATACCTAACTCTTTCAAAACTGGTCTGATTATTTCCTTAGAATAAGCCACTAAATGTAGAATAGCTAGGTCAGAGGGTATACACATCCTGAGACTGGGTAAGAATTGCCCAGTTGCCTTCCAAAAAGCTTGTCCCAGTTCAGTCCCCCAGAAGCAGGACCTGGAAACGTGTTGACGTTCGCTTGTCACATGTCTCAGG
>NW_005878271.1:0-7844 GCF_000147115.1 Myotis lucifugus | reverse complement strand
CTGACCATTACAACTCAGAAAGGACTAGGTAAAACTTTTTACCGAGAACACTGCTCAGTGGAAAGTGGGGCTAGAAAAGTCACAGATTGATCTAGTTCATGCTCATGTTTTGTATTTTTTATGGTTTAGGAGTTTTTTTTCCTATTTTGTCATAAGTTTCTTTAGCTTCAGTTGAAAACTCTTTATTCTGGGGTTTAGAACAGGTGGCTGTCACCACTTTATTCATCTTTCATATACGAGTGCTCACCAAGTGGTATTTGTCCTTCAGAGGTTATAATGGCATCGTTTCCAGTGGTGGCGTGAAAAGAGGGCGAGAGATGCTGTGAACTTCATGCCCATGCTGTTTTGACATTATCTGTGATCTTTCTAGGAGGTGACAGCTCACCTGGGACCTACTCCATGATTTGTAGGTTCGGAGCCTCGGTTTATCATCTTGATAACTTGCCCTGGACTGTCATTTCCTTTGCAGCATGTTGATGAGTGGAATATTGGCCGGCTGAAAACAATCCTGGACTTGGTGGAAAAGGAGAGTGGGATCACCATCGAGGGTGTGAACACCCCGTACCTGTACTTTGGCATGTGGAAGACATCCTTTGCCTGGCACACTGAAGACATGGACCTCTACAGCATCAATTACCTGCACTTCGGAGAACCCAAGTCCTGGTACAGTCAGCCTGCAGTTGGCACTGGAGCTTCTGGGGAGGGAGGGGGCTCCTCAGCTCTCCTGTGCCCAGAAAACGCCTCCAGAGCTTGTTAAAATGCAGGCCCGGGTTCAGTAGGCTTGGGGTGGGAGTGGCATTTTACATTTTAAACAGACTTCCAAGTGCTGAGATGCTGTTGGAGCTCTGGTGCTCAGACTGCCTTTGGAGTAGCAGGCTTTAGAGGGCAGGGCACTTCGTACCACTGCGTGCAAGCGAGAGTTGGCTGAGTGACTGAGAGCCACAGAGGCTATTCCCACCTCTCCCACCGCTTTCTGCTTTCTTTTTCTGAGCAGGCCTGAGGCATTTCTTAGAGGCAGACTTCCAAGGCTAGAGCAGCAGCGTGTGCTTAACACAAGAGGGGATGCAAGGCCATTCAGCATATGCTTCCTGCTCTCCAGGATGTCCTTAGTCTGGTGGGGGAGACAAAGATGTGTTCTCTCTTCTCTCCCTCTGCTGGTCCATCACTTACTGGCTCAGCAGTTAGTGAAGGTGCTGCATTCAAAGGCAGTGAATAAGACAGGTGAGGTAGCTACCCTCACAGACAGGAGATGCAAAGTGTGAGGAAAGCTCTGATGGGAGACGGTGGATGCTGTAGGTCCACGTGGAGAGGGCACATGAGGGGTGGTGATCAGAGAGGGTGCCCCTGAAGGAGGTGACAATGAAGCTGAGACCTAGCAAATGAGAAAGACGTAGCTGAGTAGCTGGGTGGCTGGGTGGGACGATGGTGGGTTCAGGAGAAGGGAGGCTGAGGGAAGTGTGTCTAAGTGGTTGGAAAACCCGGGCCAAGATCCTGAGTTGAGAGACAGCATGATGTCTTTAGTGAACTAGGGGAAGATTATAGTGGTTTGGGTGCCAGCTGCTATGATTGAAGTGAGTAAGGAAGCCAGAGGAGCAGCATGGGCCAGGCCATGAGGAGTCATGGGCACTGGATCCATCTTCCTGCCCTTTTCCAGCGTCTAAAGCTACATCCCTTCCCAGGGGTTTTCCTTTCTTTCAAATACTTTTGAGTTTCTCATCTTGGGGCAAAATTTTTTGACCTACTGTCCCATGACCTTCCTTAGTTGGCTAGACTTGGAGACTCTGTCAGTGTAGCTTTTGTTTCTTCACCACGTTTACGCCAAAGTTCCCTGAGAATGGATTTCTGTTCTCGTGTCGATAACAGGTTTTCTGGTTATTACATGCACTCTTCAGGCCATCAAGTGGGACCTCCAGAGGTGGGCGTGCAAGGTTGCCCACAGTGCTTTCAGTGACAAATATCCTCGTCTGTTTTGTTTCATAATGAAGCTTTTGGGATGGGAAGTGTTTGTTGTGTGTTGGGGTCCAACCCCAGCAGGTCCAGGGGTCCCCAAAGGTGTGGACGGAGTCGTGAAGAAGGAATGACACGGAGACAGCCTTTAGTTGATCAGCAGCCTAGCCAGGATCTCTAGCCAGGATCTCCAGCCAAGTTCTGTCTTTTATTGTCTTGTTACATCTGTATTTATACCAGTTGATTTTAATCCTGTCAATTTATATTCCAAAGGTTAGGGGGTTTCTTATCTCCATTCCAGGGAGTAAAGATTATGTAGCTTAAGGGTGATTGTTCGTAGTTAAAGTGATTAACTACCTGCCTGGCATTTAGTTAAGGGGTTTTATCCCCTCCCTAACTTCAGGGAAAAATCCCTACCTGGGGAAACAACCTTTCTCGGAGAGGTGACCTTGGTTAAAACACATAGCGCCAAGAAGGTGAGCAAACATATTAAGAACAGTATGCCATATACGCCAGGTCCCTTGAAACATATGCTGTGCAGATGTTTCTTCCCTGCAGTGACTGTGTCAAGCAGCAAGGATGGACCGGCTTCCGGCAGTTGTGGAATAATCTTTAGACTTGATTATAAAGGTTAGAATAGACTTACTGTGCTTTTCAGACTGTAAAGTTTAGCAGTTTAGCAAAAGTTTTGAATAGTCTTACATGGTTTTTTGGTCCTTTTTTTTTTAATTTTATTTTATTTTTTTTTATTTTTTATTTTTTTAATATATTTTTATTGATTTTTTACAGAGAGGGAGAGAGAGGGATAGAGAGTCAGAAACATCGATGAGAGAGAAGCATCGATCAGCTGCCTCCTGCACACTCCCCACTGGGGATGTGCCCACAACCAAGGTACATGCCCTTGACCGGAATCGAACCTGGGACCCTTCAGTCCTCAGGCCGATGCTCTATCCACTGAGCCAAACCGGTTTGGCATGGTCCTTTTTTTTAATGAAGAGCAGTTTCTATGGTGTCTGGGTGGAGGAGTAACTACTGGGTGATCAGTATAACTGGAGACAAGGGGAGATGGGTTCAACAGCAGATATGGGGCCAGGTCTAATCCATTTTTGCCTTGTTTTTTATTCTTTATCATGTCACTGTTAGGCCATCAGTTCTGCCAGGGCACTTTAATGCCATCCTTCTTCCATTTCATTTTCATTTCATTCCATTGCATTTCATTTCATGTCATTTACGACATCATAAAGGAGAGCGACATTGAGTGCATACCTAAATCCTGGCTCACAGTAAACATTCAGCAATGTCTCATTAATGAATAGAAAAGAGGAATTCACTCACACTTCTCTGTGGGCTCCCCGCTACTCTGCCCAAACAGTCTAATATTTCATTTCTCCAGGTTTCCTTTCTCGTTTTTGTAGTTGGGAGGTTGAAAAACCTGATAGCTTGAGCTGTTTTGAGAGTGGGAACCAGCCCCTTCCGTTCCCGTCCTGTCCTCTGCTCAGCGTCCAATGCCTTTATGTGATTGCAGGTACTCTGTTCCCCCTGAGCACGGGAAGCGGTTGGAGCGCCTCGCCAAAGGTACTGTGTCTCCTCCACAGCTGGCTCAGACCCTCCTGTGCGCTGTGCTCATTGCTCTAATGCGTCCATTCTCTGTGGTCAGATTGTCACGTGTCCCTTCTCAGGCCTGCAGGTGGGGGGTAAGCCAGACTGCCAGGTTAGTTATCCTAATGGAGCAACTAGAAGCAGAGCCTTTCCGCACTTTGTCCTGGGAAGGGACTCGGCAGTTCCTTCTTAGACGGTCTTTGCCTCGGTTTTATCGAGCACGGATTCATTTGACCGGAGATAGTATACCAGTCATATTGGGTCTGACTCTTCTGCCAGAAACCCAAATGTTAAAGTCAGGATGGAATTATTTAATGCTTTGACTCCTTAAAGTGGCCTTTGATGGATGATTCCTCCAGAGAGCCCATTTCAGGAGAGCTGGGTAGTCTGTTCTGTAGTAGACGTGTTACTAACAAAGACTGAGGATGCAGCTGCATGGAGGAAGGTCCGAAAGCGTGTCAAAGCTCTTTATCAGAAAACGGGCTGCTGGGTCATCTCAGGTCCCCAAACAGAATCTGATTACCCACGGGCGGCCTACCCGCGAGAGCCCAGAGGTTCCTTGTGGAATCTTAGAGCTGGGCTGGGGCTGAAGGATCCATAGAGATCACCTTGGTGATTTATCCCCTTATTGTCCAGGCGAGATGCACAGGGGTAGGATGCTAGGGTTACACAGTGAGTGTGGAGCACCGTTCACCTGTGCCTATTTTCAATTAAACAGGCTTTTTCCCAGGAAGTGCTCAAAGCTGTGAGGCTTTTCTCCGCCATAAGATGACCTTGATTTCCCCTTTAATGCTGAAGAAATACGGATTCCCTTTGACAAGGTGAGCTGACTTTACATATGGAAATCCTTAGCCTCACACGGAAACCGCCCTTTCTGGTCTGTGTTTCACAGAGAGGAGCTTTATTCTCGTTCATTACCCTGTGCCAGGTGTGGGCCAAAGCTGACATATATAACAACACTTTGACATCAGGGTGTTAAAGGTGGGGCTGCTATACCTTCCCGGGACCAGATGAGAGTCAAATCCCTGTGAACAGAGTTCCTTTGGAAGAATGGTTATTATAGTCGTGGCGTTCTAATCTATATTAATAAAGAGCTAATATGCTAATGGTCGATCCGCCATAACGGTAACGACTAGGTCATTAGCATATTAGCTGGTGCATATTAGCTGTTGCGTTGCTCTGGAGACAGGGCGGAAGTGGGGAGGTGCCAGGAGGAGGCGGGACCATCCCGTGCCGGGGAGGGCAGGGCTGAGAGCCCATAGCGCCCCCCTCACCAGTCCTTTGCCACCCACCACGCTGAGTGCTGTGCTGTGCGGCCCACCTGCCAGGGGAAGGAGCACAGCGCAGCAGGTGGGAGGCTTCCACACTCTCCTCTGGCGCCATGACGGGGCGGAGCCGCTGCATGAAATGGGGCGGAAGCAGGGAGGCACCCAGAGAAGGCGGGACCAGCCTGAGGCGGCTGGAGGGACTGAGTGCCCGGCTTGAAGTGGCCAGAGAAGACCAGAGGGTTTAGGGCAGTGATGGTGAACCTATGACACGTGTGTCAGAGGTGACACACGAACTCATTTTTTTGGTTGATTTTTCTTTGTTAAATGGCATTTAAATATATAAAATAAATATCAAAAATATAAGTCTTTGTTTTACTATGGTTGCAAATGTCAAAAAATTTCTATATGTGACACGTCACCAGAGTTAACACTCCGGTGTGGGGTGAATTTCCCGCCAAAATATAAGATGGCTCTGTCTTTTGGTTTTGTTCCATCCACCAAAAGGGTGGATTACAAACAAATATTTGGTAATACGCAGTTACAATCGGCCCGAGTTTACACGTTTCCCGCACTACACCGCAAATCTATATGAACCGAGTTAAAGACGGCTCCCGCGGAGTACGCGCAATTCACGCGAGCCGACTTAACTCGTTTCCCCCACTCCAAGTGTTAAGTTAGGGTTTTTCTTTTTTTTTTTTTTTTATTGATTTGGTTTAGGGCAGTGATGGTGAACCTATGACACGTGTGTCAGAGGTGACACACGAACTCATTTTTTTGGGTGATTTTTCTTTGTTAAATGGCATTTAAATATACAAAAATAAATATCAAAAATATAAGTCTTTGTTTTACTATGGTTGCAAATGTCAAAAAATTTCTATATGTGACACGTCACCAGAGTTAAGTTAGGGTTTTTCAAAATGCTGACATGCCGAGCTCAAAAGGTTCGCCATCATTGGTTTAGGGGCTGGGCCAGGCGCGCTGGAGCTCTGCGTGGAGAGGTTCGGGTGTCGAGGCAGGGCTGCAGGTGGGTGGGCCCCGCCGCGCTGGGCTCCTAGTATGATATGTTAGGGCTTTGCATTTTGTAGAAGACACAGACCCCAGTGGCTTTATGGCTTATCCTTGGTTATTCAGCTAAGTTGAGGCAGAGCTGGAGCTCAGAGGTCCAGTTCTGCAGACTCCTGCAGTTGGATGCAGCTGCTTCAACTCTGCTCTTGTGCAGGTCACTCAGGAAGCTGGAGAGTTCATGATCACATTTCCTTATGGCTACCACGCCGGCTTTAACCACGGCTTCAACTGTGCAGAGTCTACCAATTTTGCTACGCGGCGGTGGATTGAGTATGGCAAACAGGCAGTGCTGGTGAGTGCTTGGCCTCTCTGTCCCCCTGTGCCTAAACATGTCTGGTTCTTGTTAGGTGCACTGGCTGCTGGTTAGAACTTCTCTTTGATCTTCTGCAATTCAGAACCAAGTGGCTGGGAATGTGCAAAAGTGCCCAACATCTTGCATTCGTTAAAAATTTGTTCAGATTCAGGAAGTATAAAGTGAGGTTTTCGTGCGTAAGTCCATTGGGCATTCAAACCACACCCACACACATTGATACTCGCGCTTTAGCCACTCGGGGATTTCTCTGTTGAGAAGTTCTGAGGGGTTTACTTTTACTTGAGGGAAGCAGAGGGCTGGACCTTTGGTTGGGAGTAGACTTGCTCGTGTGGTCCTGGCCTTGGATAGATACCAACACGAAGGTGGCTGTTGACCATCTGGGTCTGAGTGCTGAGTTTCCTATCGATCTGTTCTCACGCATCCTGGTAGTGCCTGGGCGGACTGCCCAGCGCCATAGTGCCATGCATCCTCCGCCCTTCTCCCCTGCTTCCCTCCCTGTCTGAAGCTCTCCAAGGACAATATGCCTTCAGCCTCTGAACCCAGAATGGTTTGGCTTTAAACTGTCTTGGACCTTTGTCCACCTGAGGGGAGGAGATGGGATATGGGGGTCAGGTGAGAGCAGGTGAAGTGTGCTCACCTGGGGCTCTTCCGGTTACTCGTGGCAGTGCTCCTGTAGGAAGGATATGGTGAAGATCTCCATGGACGTGTTTGTGAGGAAGTTCCAGCCAGAAAGGTACAAACTTTGGAAAGCTGGGAAGGACAGCACAGTTATCGACCATACGCTGCCCACGCCAGAAGCCGCTGAGTTTCTTAAGGAGAGTGAACTGCCTCCAAGGGCCGCGAGTGAGGAGGAGTGCCCAGAGGAGGACATGGAGGGAGTCGAGGACGGCGAGGAGGGCCACCTGAAGAGAAGGTAAGGCGGCAGCCCTCGGGGCCCCGCCGTCTGAGGGAGGCACGTGGAGGCAGCTACTGAGAGGCTGTTACTAAGTGAGGCGTTTGAGCCACAGATGAGGGAGTTTCCTTCTTGGTACGGGCTCCAGAGTCCTCAGAGTGAGGGCATTTAGGCCCCCGGTGGCTGTTACCAGGAGCGATGGCATCTGGTGGTGCGCCCGTGGTCTGCTGGAGTGAGGGGCGCACCATGTGCCAGGGCACAGCTCCCTCTGGGCCAGAAAAGTCACCATTTCTCATCTTCATCATGAGAGCTTTTTTTTTTTTTTTTTTTTTTTTTTTTTTTTTTTCTTCTTCAATATATTTTATTGATTTTTTACAGAGAAGAAGGGAGAGAGATAGAGAGTTAGAAACATCGATCAGCCGCCTCCTGCACACCCCCCACTGGGGATGTGCCCGCAACCAAGGTACACGCCCCTGACTGGAATCGAACCCGGGACCCTTAAGTCCGCAGGCCGATGCTCTATCCATTGAGCCAAGCCAGTTCCGGCCATCTTGAGAGCTTTTTAAAAAAAATATTTTTATTGATTTCAGAGAGGAAGGGAGAAGGAGAGAGAGAGAGAGAGAGAGAGAAACATCAATGAGAGAGCTCATTGATAACCAGTTAAGATGATTCACTACTGAATGAAGGTAAAGAGTTTGAAATGAATTAGTTTTAGTATTTTAAATGGGGTACTTTAAAATGGCATGGGAGCCCTAGCTGG
>NW_005878270.1:0-7845 GCF_000147115.1 Myotis lucifugus | reverse complement strand
CAGCCTCTCTCTGGCTTTCTCTCTGTGTGTGCGTCTCTGTCTGTGCCACTGACCTGTTGTTCTGTCTTGAAGCTGAGTCCCCACCCGTTTCCTTAGCACTTTAGTAAATCTTGGTTTAGGTAAGTTCTCCACTTTACTCTGAGAGTGTCTTGGTCTGAGAAAAGATACGGCATATTGTGCTACTTTATTATAACTTCTAGACACAACCTGTCAAGTCGCATGAGTGGGATAGATTTCAACCTTGACATTCCTCATACAATGATTCTAGTGTGAAGCCATCCAGCTTAGCACCCAGAGTACTAAGCCACATTGACTTCAGGGCCTCCTGATACCATGTGTTCTCTGTGAGCTGTCAACCTCTAGTATCGCCGGGTCCCTAAGCATTCTCTGCCGGCAGCCCGAAGGATCTTTTGAAAATGTAAATATGATCATGTCTCTTATGAAAACTAACAGTGGTCTCCTATGGCCTTTAGAAATGAGTCCCTAATCCTTAGCGTGTCCGTCCAGGCCCTCTATGATCTGACCTTAGCTTCTTTGGCAGTCGTGTCTCTCCCTCACCCCTTCTCTGTGGTCACACTTTGAGATCCTGATTGGCATCACACCCTCCCAGCCCAGCTTAGAGCTGTGCCATGCCCTGTGTCCCAACGTCTCCCTCTGGAGTCGGTGGAAGTCTGGTGTTCTTTCAGGCACCTCCCATCTTTCCCCTGTCCTGCTCTCTGCTCCCATAGTTTTTTGTTTTTGTTTGCGTTTTTGTTGTTGTTGTTGTTGTTGTTTTTTGCAATACCATGCAATGCTACAACCTTGTCCACCCTCAGGAGTGTTAAGGATCTCATTCAGTGTGCAAGCTGAGAATTATAGGCAGCAGAATAGTGATGAAGCTAACAGTAGGGATTTGTCTTTCTCACAAAATAACAAGTGCACAGGTAGGTGGATCCAGTATTGAATTCAGCTGCTCAATGATGTCAGGGTAAGCTCCCAGCATCAACGAGAGGAAGAAAAGTCCTCTCTTCGCTCTTGTGCTTTATATCAGAGAGGAAAATAGTGTCTCAGAAATCAACTATGAGACTCTTGCTTGACCCCTTGGGCAGAACAGGCCGAATTGCAAGGGACGTGGGGCAGTTTCGTGTCAAACTGCTCCTGAAGGAGGTGCCTCAGCCCAGGAGGAGGTGGTGAGGGGGAAGGGCAGTGGGGACATGTCGGATGGTGAGCTTCCCGTTTCTGGTGAGCTTCCTGTTTCTACTGGGAGCACTAATGGCCCCGTACATTTCTTCTGTGTGGACTTGTGGAGGAAAGGTGTCCAGACATTCGGGGATGACTGTTTCATAACGGTTTCCTAGTGTCTTGAAGTTCCCTGTCTCATAGGGTCTATATTATCCACATATAACTTGTTAGACGTATATGTTTTTGTTGATCTCCGAGAGAGGAAGGGAAAGGGAACAAAGACAGCGGGGGCGTTAGGGACTAAGGGGTGGAGTGAGGAGGCTGGCGAAGGGGAGAGAGAAACACCAATGATGAGAGAGCATCTTCAGTCACATAGCCCCTAGCGTGCAACCCCGGTACTGGCCCTGACTGGGAATGAATCGGGGATCCCTTGGTTCTGGGGTCGACGCTCAAGCACTGAGCCACACCAGCCCGGCAGCCACATGTCACTTTAAAATGAAACTTTTATTCATTCAAATTTAGTAAAACGTAAAATTCACTGAGACGTTTGGGTGTCTCTTGTTGGATAGCTGAGGAGTGTTGGCTTGGTGTATTGACCAGCTGGTTTGCCTTGAAAGCAAATATGAAATGAAAGAAAGGAAATGTGTCTCCCCTCAGAGCAAGAGTGTTCACATGAGAACGATGAGCTTTGGATGGTTGGGCCACCGCACTGAATGGATCCCTCTTGCACAGCGTGCCTCCTTTGGAAATACTCACCAGTGGCATTCCTTTGTCCTTTTCTGCTTAGAATTTTCTGACATGATGCTTTTCATTTTAATTATAGATTGTTGCAGTGGTGGTGTCAGTGAACTATGGCCCTTCCGGTAGAACCAGGGCTGTGTACCTTGTTTCCGGACCGTCCTGTTCCAGTGGAACCATTGCCTCTTCCTAAGCTGAGTTGGACTGGTGAGTTAAATTCTGGGCTCATGGAGGAAGGGAAATGATTAAGGAAGTGTTTAGTGGAGGGAGTTGTTTTGAGTCACTCCTGTTGCAACCAAAGCAATGCTCTTTCGCTCCCTAGTGATTTTAAATATGGTGAAGAGCTAGTCTAGTGGCTGTTTCTGGCCAAATAGCAAATCCAGCTAAACAGCGAGGGAACTAGGATGCCCCCCATTAAGTGAATTTTGCTTTCATGAGAACATTTCAAGATGCAAATTGGCACTTGGGAAAGTTTAGAAAGGTTTGATTGAGTCTGGCCAGTGTCGCCCAGTGGTCCAACCGGGCAGGAGTGCACAGTTGGTGTGATTCCGGGTCAGGGCACAGGCCCGGGTTGCAGACTGGATCACCAATAGGGGTCGTGAAGGAGGCAACCGATCAATGCTTCAATCTCATCATTTACGTCTCTGTCTCGCCCCTTCTCCCTCCCTGAAATCAATCAAAGTGTATTTCTAACATATATATTGAGTCTAACCCCGGCTGATGTGGCTCAGTAGATGGGCATCTCCCCTTGCACTGAAAGGTTTCCGGATCAGTTCCCAGGGAGGGCACATGGCAGGGTTTTGCGGTCAATTCCATGTCGGGGGTGGGCAGGAGGCGGCTGATGTGCCTATCCTCTATGTATCTCTGCCTCTCCCTTCCTCTCTCTACTGTCTATCTATATATTGGAGGTATGATCCTTGTGTCAACCAGAACCTACACATGAAGCAAAATGAGAGGAAACTGTCCCTTCTAGTAGTTTCACTTCTGACAGTTCACTAGTGTTAACATTTTGGTGTATATTTTTCCAGATTTTATTTCCCCATTTTATCAGTGTATTCATAGTTATCAGAAAAGAATTAAATGTTTCAAAACTGATTTTAAAACTGTATTATACAGTGAGCATCCTTCCATGTCAGCATATATGTGTACACATGTGTGTGTGTGTGTGTGTGTATGGGATTATGTATAGGTACAAGAGTAGACATGGTCTACACGTGTTTTTAATCAACAACTTTTTTATTCAAAAAGAGTACTTAACTTAATGGGAAATAGTCTACATAAATAGGTAGGTACTTTTAAAAATTATCATTATTTACTATTAAAAATATATAGTTGGAATGTATTCCTCTTAATTATTTAAGATAATCGCCTAGAACTCTTCTGACAGCACTAGAGAAGCCTTCCAGCACAGCCAGTAGCTGTCTCCATAATGGCTTGAGGTACTGCCTCGGGCCAGGCCAGGCCAGGGCAGGGCTTCTCCTTGGACCAGGCTCTGGCCCCTGAGCAGGCCCTTCCTCCGTCACTGGAGAGCTCTGGAGCTCGGGGCGTGGACCTGGAGCAGGAGAAAGAGACAGATTGACTCACACACCTGGCTTTCCTGTGACTTTGCGCAGACAGGAAAGATGCCACCGCCTTTAAGGGAACTCCAGCCCGTGAGCCTGCCCTCCCCAGATGATCTGCCCCGATGTCCAGTGCCCCTCACCTTGTGGAGTTGCCTCGGTGAGCTCAAGATGCTGCAGCTCCAACCATAGATTTTGGGCGTGGCCCACCAGGTGTGAGGCAGGGGAGTTGACGGGCACCAAGGCCTGCTCTGCCTCGAAACAGGCGAAAGGGAGGGGCTGCCCCAAACCCTGGACCTGGTCCAGCCACGTCCCCACCATCGCAGCAAAGGCCCTGGGGAGAGGCAGGTGGGCAGCAGAGTCTGAGTCCTGGTCTTTCCTTTCACTCTGCCCTCCCATGGCACACTGGCTTAGATCGGAGCCTCTGTGCAAGCCCCCCTTGCCCACCCAGGGCACAGCCCCATGCCACCCCCGGCCCCTGTGGGGCTGTCCTGGTTGTAGCAGGTGTGGGATCCAGCAGGTTCAACACGGAGTCTGGGTGAGACTCTTCTTCCCACTGGCAGCTCTCCTGAAGGTCCAGTACACTGCCCAGCCCCACCCTCCAGACCCTGGGCATCGGGGCTGAGGACTGAGACAGACTTGTGAGCAGCCTGCTCACCACAATTCTGTTCTGAGCCTCACCAGGGTGGTCAGGGGAGATGCATATGGAGAGGGGCAGGCAGAGCGGGGTGGGTCTGTGGGGGGCAGGGGACTCTGAGGGACAACTCAGCCCAGCATTCCCTCTGGTACTACAAGGCCCGGGACCCCACCCACTGTCGTCTTTGACTCCTGTCCTCCTGGAATAGAAGACTCCAGAGCTCAGGCCTTTCTTGGGAATTAGATGATGTATGAGATTAGGGTTCTGCCAGGCACCCCCCCCCCACCAACACAGTACCCACTATGCTGACTCTGGGGGCCCTACTTCTGGACCCGGAGACCACTCACTTTATGACTTGGGCTTGCGGTGTGTCACCCCGGTCATTGTAAGCAGGTGTGCCTCCAGATGGAAAAAACACTCTGATGGCATCAGCCCTGATGGATGGTGGACACGACCTGCGAATGGTGGACAGCGTGACTGCTGGACCCATTGCCCAGAACTGAGGCCCAGGGATTGTGTCTGCTTCATTCGTTGAGTCAGGCTAAGTGTCTCCAAAAGTGCATGCGCATTGTCGAGTAAAGAAACTCCAACGAGAAGCATGCCATACATCTGAGTGGGCCTGGGCCCCTGCTCTCCCCAGAAATCCCCAGTGTGGCTACACCAAGGACCAGGACCGGCTAGGTGAAATCTCACACTGCTTAACAGGTTGCTTTCCATGTGCTTTTCCACCCTCCAATGCCACAGGCCGCTGATGGGTGTGTCAGAGTTCTTTCCGTGGGACAGAGTGAAAGAATTGCCACCAACAACCGCCGCACGTCCAGCTACCCTGTCTGCAGAGCCAGGGAGCAGGTGAGACCTGCCATGGCTTGACCCCACAGCAGTGCTATGAGGTTGAACCCCCAGCAGCCCACTTTTCAGAGGAGCATCCTGAGACTCGGGAAGATGTGGTGACGTTTCAAGCCTCACAGCTAGCAGTGGGCAGAGTCACGAGTGTGTGCTCACCTAGTTAGAAGCTCGTCCAGGAAGCGTTGGGCTCTGGAGAAGGCCAGCGTGGAGACGTGGGGGACGATTCCCCCCGGGAAAGCTGGTCCCATGGCCATGGCCACCTTCTCCGAGGTGCCTTCCTGGAGGGCCTGCATCCTGCAGGACTCATGCAGGTTACCAGTTCGCTCAGCTGCACACTGGGTGGGAGAAGGAAGGACATCCATGTCAGCGGCATGACCGTGAATCCCACAAGGATGGAGGTTTGGAGCTCACTCGGGAGGTCCCAGCCCCACTGGCACGTGTGCAAGAGGCGGGACAGGAGTGCCCCGGCTGGACGAGGTTTCTAGGTCTGCAAAGTGCCACTGAATTTCCGTGCATGTTCATACAATTGCCACCTTCTCGGCATGTTTTTTTCTTCCCCCCTTCCCAACAGCTGAGGATCAACAACCCTCCTAGTAGTAATAGTCCAAATGCAGAGCCCGGGCCCTGTGAGTCCTCAAGAAACATCCTCGTTATACAGATGAGAACACAGAGGCTTGCTTAGGAAATATCAGATGTCTGCTCAAGGGCATGCAGGTCAGAACTGGGTACTGTCCTGCATGACATTCCCTCTCAGGTACCCGAGACTTACCTGATGCTGACATGGGTGGAAAGGGTGTGGGAACATTTCCCTTCCCCAGCGTGGGAACAGTGTACAGGGTAGACATGGCCTATGAAAGCCTTTGACTTCAAAAGAGAAAGTTATGTTTTATCCTTTTACATTCAAGGGCATTTTAAGACCCTCATTATGGAGATCACAGGTTCCACAAGGCGGCAAATGCCTGGAGACTGCAGATGGGAGAAAGGCGATCAAAGGGCAGGAATCAAACCAGAGGACTCCGGGAGGAGGAGCTAATCCATGTGGTGGGTGAAAAGTGACAGGTGCCTCAGGGTCCCCATGAGGCCAAGGCCAGGGAAGGAACACTGTGTTTGAGTTGGACAATTTGACGTCGGCCACCTGAAAATTTCAATGAGTGAGATTTCCCGGGCCAGGCTGGGAGCAAGGCAGCAGCCATCATCAGAAACTGCTGTTGGCAAGGTCCCTGCCACAGCCCTTTGGGTTTGGAATCTGCCTGCAGCCCTTAAAATTTTACATGTGCTCGTCCTTCCACCAGCAGTGGGCGTCCATCTCTAGCTGGGGACATTACATGTACTGTGGTCTGAATTGTGTACCCCTAATCCCATGACTTTGCAAGCCCTAGAACTTTATGATGTGTCTGCATTTGAGTTTTAGTCTTCAAGCAAGTCATTCAGGTGACGTGAATTCAGTGATGTGGGTCTTCATCTAATCTGACCAGTGTCCTTAGAAGAGGAGGGGAGGACACGTGGCAGTGCAGAGGGGAGTCCATGTGACACACAGAGAGAAGACAGCCATCTACAAGCTGAGGAGCGACCCCCTCAGGAGATACCAGCCCCGCTGACAGCACCATCTCTCACTTCTAGCCTCCGGAATTGTGAGAAAATGAATGTCTGCTGTTAACACCACCCAGTGTGGTCCTAGGTTATGGCAGCCCAAGCAAGCAACCTAACACAGTCCATTCCGACACACATCAGTGTTCCGGGCAGCACTGCTGACATGGCAGCTGAACTGCATTAGGCCCATGTCCAACAGCACTGAAAGGGTGCATCGCTGGTCAAACGACCTCCCCGATTGGACCATGTCTGCAAGGACAGTGGAGCTGAGTGCTCCAGAGGATACGTGGCAAGTGTAGTTTTTAGCAACACAAACAGCGAAATGCCCAAGTGCTCATGGTCCACTGTGAAGTCAAACAACATTTCTCTCTCTGATATTTCTACAAATATGTGAGGAGCGTCTCTCTACCGTCCCACGTAGCTGGAGGGAGTCGTGGGGGTCAGCATTTCTTTCTCTTGGGCCTGTGGGACACTAGAGAGAGTCCTGGGAGGGTGCCCGGGGAGTCCCCAGATGTGAGTGTGGGTTCTGGGCACTGCCAGGTTGTGTTGGGGTTGTGGGTGTAGAGACCCTCAAGGCCAGCTCTCACCTCGGACAGGCACTGGTCTGTGTCGTCAGCCTGGTGCACCTGCATCCTGACCCCATAGGTGGTGTAGTCGGGTCCATGGGCCAGCACCTCAATGATGTCCTCCTTGGAGCTCTGCAAAGACAGAGTGGGTACTGAGCCAGGAAGCATCAGGAACCTTCCACCCAATCTGTGGTCCTGTGTCATGGCAGACCTAGTCTATGAGGACACGGGGAGGATGTTCCTGGCAGTCCTGCTGACCTAGCAAGAATTGATTTGTGTCAAGGTGTAGCCACAGTGAAAGCCTGAATCACTGATGAAAACTCTGTCCTTCGTTGGGATGATATGGAGTTGGGTAAGGCCACAGCTCCTGACCTGGCCGCGCTGCAATGGTTTGTCATCCTCTGTGAGGTGATAGGTTGCAGAGAAAAGTATTCAAGACCTTAATCCCTTCCTACGCCCCTAACCGCCCCCCCCCCCGCCCCGCTTACACCTCACTCTCTCTCTTTTTTTTAAGTACACAGCATTATCAAGTGGGATGATGTGTAAGACTTGGAGAAGGTCTACAAGTACAGTCGGGCTGGGGCTGGTCCACAGGATACTTGGGGCAGGGAGTTCATCAATTGAAAGGAGCATGAGGCAAAGACAGCAGCAAATGCGTTCCCTCTGATCCCAACAAGCACAGGAAGAAAGACTGCTTTTCTCCCCTACCACAGGACCTGGTCGGGAGGATTGAAGGTACAGATCACTT
>NW_005878269.1:0-7846 GCF_000147115.1 Myotis lucifugus | reverse complement strand
AGAGGTGGGTAAACAGTTAATAACTGCATTGGCCTGGAGTTGCCTGCAGAGCTGCGAGGTGATGAGAAACGCAGTTTTCTGGGTTTCATGTAGAAAGCCTAATCCTGGGGTGTGAACCTTGAATTTGTGAAGACTGAGCCCCGCAGAGAAAGTGAGAGAGAAGTCAGTGCTGCGTGTGGTCAACATGCATTTGCCGACCAGCTGTGTCCCCACTCTGTGCCTGATTTCGAGAGAAATCCAAATAAAAATGAAGGACACTGCGCACGCCCTTGGCTTCACATGCTCCCCTGTGGGGCAGCAACGTAAACTGGTGTCTCGATCTCTGGTTTTACACAGATGGGTCTGTGCTCACTTGTTTCAAGATAACATATAGCTTTGGGGAACCTCCTATGTAAGAGAAGATGGCTGGGGGGTTGACCAGGGCCACAAGCCCAAGGTGGCACCTCTGGCTGGAAGAATTCACCAGATTTAAGTTCCAAAGGGATCAGGTATTAGGAAATGACTGGCTTTGGGTCAAATTGGGGCCCAGCCAGGGACTGAAGTCCAAGCTGGGGACTGCACTAAAAGTTGGAAGGGAGGAGGCAATGCCAGCTGGGAGCTGTGGGGAGGGGTGGGAGCCTGGGATAGAGCACAAAGCAGGCCCAGAAGGGGCAGCTGCAGAGAACAGGGGTCCTGAGTCGCTCAGGCAGGTACAGCCATTCCTGGGGGGAGGCGCCATTCCTTACAAAGAGCTGGATTCATAGCCTGTTTCTTGGCCTCAGTTTCCTTCCCAGTGAAGTATCGATGGTAAGTATTGACTTCGGTAAGTACGCCATGCAGTTCCATAGCTCACACATCGAATTGAAAAAGGCAGAGTGATAATAGCCATTATTATGAATGTTATGCATCATTGAAAACATTATTATAAATCATAGTGGATTAGTGATAATCTTCGGTAGCTCAGGCTCAGAGAATCTCAGGGCTGGCACAGCTCTCAGAGGTCATCCGATCCAGCCTCCCCTGATGGGTATTAGAATCCCCTGTTCAATATCCATGGACTGTGATTAATATTATTACAAGCAAGCGTGCATGATGGATTTCAGCATTCTCCCCAGGCGGGGAGTGGCTCCCTGTGCTCCAATCAGAAAAGGGGCTGATGGCTACGGCTCCACACTCCTGTTGGCTCTTGCGGACCCAGCATTCCTGCCTCCCGAGTAACCAGAGCCCAGACAGCAGGCAGCTCCCACAGATCCTGTGGCCAGAATAGTGGTGGGACTCTAGGTCCAGAGCCAGGGCCCTGGCTGGGGGAGTCTCAGAGTAGGAGGCAGGGTGGGGGGTGCTGTTCCCTTGGCAAATCAGCCCTGGTGTCCATGACACTGAGAGAAGGAAGGGCAGGAAAGGAGCAGAAAGCACATGGCAGCCTCTGGAGCCCCTGGTGCTCCTTTATGTTCTGAGACCCCCAGGCCCAGCAGCAGCTGAAAGGACCCGGAACAGTCCAACCTCACCCGTGGGCTCTTACTCATCTGGTCCCCAGTCCCTGCTCACTCTTCACCCTTATTCCAGGTCCTGGCCCAACAGCCAAAACCTAGCAACCAAGGCTCTGGAATGACACACATGCTGCCTCCAGAAGCCTCCCACGGCTTTCCTTCATTCCCTTGGGTTCACAGACATTCTCCCTCCTAGGATGTAAATGCTCTGGTGCCAGGTGAGTCACCTGGTGAGAAGCTGGCTCTACTCGGAAGGCTGAGAGTAGGCCGAGGGTCCCAACTAGAGTTAGGACGTGAGCACTTCGCAAGGGGTGGTAGGATGACCCAGGGCAGCCCGCTGACCAGCCCTCTCCACCTCTCCTAACATCCAGGTTCCCTCTGGCACAAACACTATCCACCTGCTTGAGGTGATTAAAATTGGCTCCCAGTTTGGTCTTTACTTCTGTCTTTGTTTTCCTCTTTTTATTGATTTCAGAGAGAGGAAGGGAGAAGGGGAAAGAGATAGAAACATCAATGATGAGAATCATTGATAGCCTGCCTCCTGCACACCCCCTACTGGGGATCAAGCCTGCAACCCAGGCATGTGCCCTATCCAGGAATTAAACCTTGACCTTCTGGTACATGGGTCAATGCTCAGTTACTGAGCCACACCAGTCAGGCTGGTCTTTACTTCAGCATCATCACATTAATCCTGGCTGGAATGAAGAAATGTCAGAGAAGTATTTCACCCTAGATAGGGGTCAGAGGGGGTTGGGTGGAGGGTGCATGGCTGGGCAGGCCCCTTGGGTAGAGCTGATACTTCCCAGTTGCTTCAGAGAGAGCTGTGAGGTAGAACATGTTGTCAGGGACAGTGCACCTACACACCTGAAGAGCTTGGCTTCCATGTTGAAGGTAAATGGAACCGACTGTGAGTCACCCCAGGGTCTTGGAGGAGGTCGGGAAAACCTCACCAGCAATCAAGAGGCCCAATTCTCCCTCGATCTTTACACTTTTAAGAGATTTTATGCGATTCCACCTTCTGAGGAATCCTGCGAACAGCTTTATGTTGGTTCAGCCTTCGCCTACTGGGGAAGCAGAGGCTGGGATTTTCTTGGGACTTTTCCCTAAGCCATAGGGCTTTCCATTCTCCCTGAAATTTATGGAAAATAAGGCCTGTGCCAGGCGTAAGAAAACCAGAGACTCTCACCTGAGCCCCCCTGTCTTTAGTTCCGAGTAGAAAATAAGATGGATGGGGCTTAAGCAAGTATATCGAATTCCAGACTGGTCAACTGAGGCTCCTTCCCTGTGTCAGCCTTGTCTGCAGGATGGTGAGAGGAACCCTAGCAGGTGACCTTTGTGACAGGCAAGGTCAGCCGCTGAGCTAGAGCGACTGTACACATCTCACTGGTCCCAGTACATTCGTTCACGTGGACTTACCATTCCTCCCATTCTGTACCTAAAATCTTTAATTTATGCATCACTGCTTTCCCAATGTACAGATTTTCCAAACGGAGAATAAAAGGTCTTTGGTCCCCCACCACCACCCCCTGTCAAATTCTTAGAGAGCTTATGGAACAGAATGTTCTGACCACAGAACTGGGGTTCCCTCACTCCCCACCCCAATTCTTAGCCATGATGGTGAGGGCTGGCTGCCGTAGAAGGAAGAAGGCCACAGGTGAGGTTGAGAAGACCGTCAGAGCTGGAAAGAAAACATCCACACGAGCAGGAGGAAAGGGCTGGGTGAGGTGGATAAAGAATATAAGACCCTGGGGAACTGAGGGATGGGGCTGAGAAGGGTGGCTCTGCCAGGAATTCTCCATGGACATGAGGCTTTGTCAGTCCTCCAGAGCCAGGACAGCTGGGACTAGGGTCAGACACCATCATCTGCTGTGGGCTAAGCAATAGAAAAGGGGTGGGGGAGTGAGAGGGGTCCAGGCAAGAACAATACGGAAGAGGTGAGGCAGAATCAAAGAAACATAGGACACAACTGTAGGTCCAGGGTATGGGTCCAGCCCGCCCACCACCCCAGTCTAGAAGAGGAGAAGGGAACAGAGGCCAGGACAGGGCTCCCCCTGGAGTGTCCTTGTAGGCCCTCTACCCAGTGAAGCCCAGGCAAGTGGGGCTTACCCAGGGGTTGAGGTCCTTTTTAGGATTCAAGTGTTTTTCCCATATGCCTTCAGGCTCGTGTTCCTCCCTGGGGAAAGGTAAATGCTCCTGTCCCCAGGTAGGAAGAGAGGTCCAGTGAGAAATCATGACTATGTCTACACTGGCATTTCAAGGTCTAGTGAGAGAAGGAAGAGCTGGCTGGCTTCTCCGTGAATATTGGAGGCTCGGGGCATAGCCCCACCCATCAAATCCATTTGTCTCTTCCAGGAAAGGCTGGACACTAAATGAATGGAGAGTGATTCAGGGTGATGAGCTCCAGGCATTCCAGATGATTCCAGGGTAGACTAATCTGCTATATCCAGTCTCTTTGGGAAGCAGCTGTTGCACAGAATGGTAGGGTCTTTCAGAGACTTCTATGGAACCTGGATTGGCCTTAAACCAGCTAAGGAGAGGATGACAGGAGTCTCCCCTGTTGGTTGTGAAGCACCATCAATAGGAAGGTTCTTCGCAGAACCCTAAGGACTGTCCAAGCAGGGAAGGGGGACTGGTGCTACGTAATGAAGAGTGTGGTAAGCATCTCACATACTTCATTATTCCTCATAATCCTTACCCATCCTTGTGACCTAGAGGTTAGAGCATCCACCGAGAAAACAGGCACAAAGAGGTTAAATAATTTTCAGAAGTTCATATAACACATATGGAGAGAGCTGGGCAATCAATAGCTGGAGTTGTTCCTTAAGTTACCTAAGCAGCAGCAAAGGACATAATTTCAGCTAATTTTCTGGAAGAAATGTGAGCAATGAGAGTTGACTAAATATAAAATTTAAAAATGGGATACATGGGGAAATGTTCTGAGCAAACAGTGACCTCTCAGTGCCTGCCCCAGTGCCTCATGGTAAGAAAAGGCTTCTCGCCAGAACCGGTTTGGCTCAGTGGATAGAGCGTCGGCCTGCGGACTCAAGGGTCCCGGGTTCGATTCCGGTCAAGGGCATGTACCTTGGTTTCGGGCACATCCCCAGTGGGGGGCGTGCAGGAGGCAGCTGATCGATGTTTCTCTCTCATCGATGTTTCTGGCTCTCTATCCCTCTCCTTTCCTCTCTGTAAAAAATCAATAAAATATAATTAAATATATATATATATATATATATATATATATATATATATATATATATAGAAAAGGCTTCTCCTGAGGCCCTCAGACTTTGTCCTGACAAACAGGGCATCGAATAATTCCAAGGACCCTGTTTGTTTCGTTTTTGCCTTCTAGAGTATGGGGTTGGAGAGAGCAGAGGAGTAAGATAGGCCCAATGAGGCGAGTGAACTGCATGCCCTCTCATTAAACGGTGCCGTAGAGTCTTTTTCCTGGTTTCAGTACCATCTGTAAAATGACCAAGGTATCTACCTCTGAAGATCATTGTGTTTGCAAATTTTAGAGCTCTGCTCAGCTACACAAGTAACCCAGAAGTTTTGAGAAATCACCAATTCAAGATGATCAATGACAACACTGTTATAAAATTCTAGGACATGAATGGTAATTATGTATTAGGCCCAGAATCTCAGGATTAGAAAGATCAAAGGTCTCCAAATAAGCCCGCCTCTGCGCATAAGTATCCTGCCAGGTGGTACCGGTATGCATGATTCCAAGGAAGAGAGCACCTGAGGAATCCATGCCCTGTGTCCAATGAGCTCAGCACTGGATGGTTTTGGCTCTAGGATTGTACAGACTCTGCCATTCCTGTTCCTAAAAGACCCAGAGCCGCTACAGAAGACAACTCCAAGAATATTCTGTGGTCACCATTGGGGTAGAAAACGAGTCGGAGGTCCAGCTGGGGAGTCTTAGGGATGCCTGTTCTCTTGACATCAGCTCTGGTCTTCATGGCACACGGGGGGACAGAAGCAGGGGGCACTGGGAGACCTCTGAGGTCCCAGGAAGTGGGTGTGTTCTGCTCGGATTTTCACCACCAATTGTGAGATCCAGAAAAGCTGCCCACCACTTCCCAGGTGCACGGCACAGGCCAATGATGAGACACCAGCACTGGCACAGGCTAATAAGGACAACCAGCCCCGCCCACCAGTAATGTGGCCCTTTACCGGCGTTCAAGGGTTACAAAAACAAGGTCAGGAAAATAGTATCTCATAAAGTTCCAGGACCTCAGTACAAACCACTCCCACCTCCTTCCTAACGCCCTGCCATTTGGTGGCTACATTTGTGCCTTTAGTTCTTGCCCTATTACAGTGTAAATGCTGAGGAGCCTCTGCCAGGTGTCTGGTAAACCAACCAGTTTTTAGGTCCCAGATAGGGATGAGCATTATTCAAAGGGTGTGTGGGAGGACCAGGGGACGCCCCTATACACCCCCCTGCCACTCTCCCTTCATTCCCATTTCCATGCAGCACAAACACCACCTCGTTTGGGAGGGAAAAGTAAAAGGGAGGCCCACATCTTTATTTCCGAGTCAGCACACCAGTCAAGTTTCAGTAGGCAAGCACGACATGGAGCCTTTATTAAATGTTTCCACTTGACCTCAGAGCAGAGGGGCTGTATTGAGGCCTGGGTGGCTGGCCAGGCCTTTTGAGCCCTCCAGGCCTCCTCCATGGAAGGCCATCCCCTAGGAGCAAGATTGTGCATAAAAGGGGGAGAATATACCCCTACGAGAAGCCAAGTTTCCATGTTGATGGTAATTGGGAAAGCCTTTGGGTCAGAGCTGAGCGCTGGGACAAACTAAGGCTAAGGTGATGAAGGGAAGGGACCCATCCTCTTGCCTGGCCTGAAAAACCCACAGCTCACAGCCTCGTCCTTTCTACTGAGGAATCACGTGAACCTTGACTTTGGGGGAACCGTGACCTGTGAGGGCCAGACTTTTCTCCTCTGCCTAGAGCTCAAATCCCCTCCCTGCCAGGGAGTGGACACTACTAGGGTGTCTTGAGAGGAAAAGAGGGTGACAAAAACGCAAACCAGGTCCCAGAGGCCGCCAGCAGACCCAGATAGCTGAAGCCTAGCGGAGCCAAGGAAGGAAAGAGACAGGGCAACCTCCTCGGGGATGGCCGCAGCTAAGAAAGGCTGGCTTCCTGGTTCCCAAACAGCGGCGGCGGGGACAAAGACAGTGCCCCGAATTCTTTGTTAGGGCTGGACCCATGGTCACCGGCAGCCTTCAAACCTGCGAAAGTAAACGAAAATGGATACACAGTAAGGCAGCAGCTGGCAAAGTTAAAACCACACTAAGGAACGTGTCGCAAGACGTTCCCATCATCACGCCCGCCCTCACTCACGCTGTGAACTGGGCATGATTACCTGGTCACTTTCCAGGTGAGAGGACATGCTCCAAAGGGCTCGTGTGTCACCCACCATTGCCCAGAGCTTAGACACGAGACCTTGGACTTGAGATGTCCTGACGCCACGTCTGGGTTCCATCCACCCACTCTCCGCCAGGCCCAGCAGGAAGGGAGGTGAGAAACTGGGCAGAGAAAGAAGCCAGGAAGAAAATACCTCCATAGCAAGAGGACGAGTCAGTCCTGGGAGAGGCCGGCAGGGGGCGCACTGGTCCTGGTTGTGCTGCAGACTCTCCGGGCGCTCAGGTGACCTCCCGCTTGGGATGGGAGAGTGGACGGACTCCTTCCATGAAAGAGAAAACACGGAGGCAAAGGGAGAGATGCAGGGGTGAGGACCCAGGCAATGGAGCAGGGTCACGAGAGGGGCTTTGGGGTGCTCCTGGCAATGGCCCATCTGAGCGGGGAGAACCAAGGTAGGACCGCAGGTAGCAGAGGCTCCTGCCAGCTCCCCCCGCCCAGAGTGATCCATCGGGGAGAAGGGGGAGGGCACCCCAGTTCCCATGGCCATTGGTCAGCTGAGCCTGGGCCTGGGGACAGCTGGTGCCAGCCAGGGGGTGGCCCGGGGTGCAGGGGGGAGAAGGCAGCTGAGAGGTGCGGCCCAGGAAAGGGGACCGGGTGGTTGGGGCGCTCCCAGCAGCCCTGCCCACCGCCCTCCCGCAGGACAGGACCCCACACTGCGAGGGGGTGGGCACTGGTCCTGGGCCACAAGGCAACCAACCTGGGGTGAGGGAGAGGGCGCCCCGGTTTCCACATCCTGGGCCTGGGGGTTCCTGATTCCTTAGAGCAATTCTTATCACACTGGGGAGCGTCCCCTAAGCCATTTACCAGCTAAATCAGCGAGAGCCACATGGAGTGAGCCACCCGCTGCCGCTGGGAATTAACTGCCACTGCGCCTCTGGCCGTTGGCCACGCCCACTCCCAGGCCTCCTCCAATCATAGCCCTTGGGGGCGGGGGAGGGCCCTGGCC
>NW_005878268.1:0-7847 GCF_000147115.1 Myotis lucifugus | reverse complement strand
GGTTTTAGAAGCTCTGTGTCAGGAACTGAGGACAAAAACTAAATATATATTTCTTATTTTGACAAAGAATGGTTTGTTGTTCTTTTCTATGCTCTAATATTCATATTCTAAAATCTCTAAAACTTAGACACACAAAAAAGGATTCTTTAAATTCTTGTTAGAAAAGACATGCTGTTTATATATTGGATCCATTGGCAGAGATAAGAAAAAATAAGATTCAAAGTGAGCTTCCAAAATTAAAAATGCCCTGAAATACATGTTTTTCAATTAATCATGGTTTTTACTCAAGAACCTCTGTAGCTTGTGCCAGAAAGGAGAGTTGAAGGATTGTTGGCTTTTGTTTGTTTTTGAAGTTTGTTTGTTTGTTTCATTTTAAAGAATTTGTATTTACTTATTATTTTTGAATTACAGTTGACATGCAATATATTAGTCTCAAGTATACAACCATAGTGATTTGATATTTATACATTTTATGAAGTGGTCACCATGATAACTGGTAACCATATGTCATCATACAAAGTCGTTGCAATATTATTTACCATATTCCCTATGCTGTACATTATATCCTTGTGACTTACTTTAAACTGGAAGCTTCTACCTCTTGATCCCCTTTACCCTTTTTTCAACCACCTCTCTTTACTCTGGCAGCCATCAGATTGTTTTCTGTTCTCTGGGTCTGTTTTTAATAATTCTGTAGACCAGTCCTGAGTAGCTAGCCCGAGTCTATAAATCTGAGCACATATAGAATATTTGCTTTGTAGCTACAAACATTTCTTTAGACATGCTTCTCTTTTATTATTTATCAGGGTTAGTTTGGTTGTAATTTATTTTATTTATTGTGTTCCAATTTAATTTCACTGATACTCTTAAATAGAAACTGACGCTTTTCTTTAAAAAAAATAAACATAAATAAAATTATTATATATATATCAATGGAGGAGAAAATATCCTTGGGTGGGGCTCCACCCAAGGATATTTTCTCCTCCCATTTGATTTTTTTTTTTAGAGAGAGTGAAAGGGGTGGGGATGGGAGAGATGGAAAGAGAGAGAGAGAGAGAGAGAGAGAAAGAAGAAGAGAGATAAATGGTGATGGAAGGAGACTTGACTTGGGATAGTGAACACAATATAATATACAGATGATGTATTATAGAATTGGGATAGTGAACACAATCTTTATTAACAAATGTCACCCCTAGAATTGTGCACCTGAAATATATATAACTTTATTAACAAATGTCACCCCAATAAATTCAATAAAAATAAAAAAGTACAACAGTATACAAAACAAATTTCTTGCTCTTGTAGAGAATACACTCTAGTACAATGATTTTCAACCAGTGTGCCACCAGAAGCACACCAGTGTGGCACAAGAATTTTTAAAATATGCAATACCTGACTATTTATTTATTTATTTATTTATTTATTTTTAAAATATATTTTATTGATTTTTTTTACAGAGAGGAAGGTAGAAGGATAGAGAGTTAGAAACATCGACGAGAGAGAAACATTGATCAGCTGCCTCCTACACATCTCCTACTGGGGATGTGCCCACAACCCAGGTACATGCCCTTGACCAGAATCGAACCCGGGACCCTTCAGTCCGCAGGCCAACGCTCTATCCACTGAGCCAAACCGGTTTCAGCAATATACCTGACTATTTAGTCAGGGGCGCTGACCTCTTTTCACTTAGATTGTCAAATAAAAAAATTACAACAGCCAACACAACAATAGCTGTCTGGTTGAATAGACCAAAATTATATCTATTTTTTGTCAGATCAGCAAAAATAATATATATTTGGGTGTGCCACAGAATTTTAGTAATTATTTTCTGTGTGGCAAGAGACGAAAAAGGTTGAAAATTGCTGTCCTAGTATGTTCTTATTATATAAAAACGAGAGGCCCATTGCACGAATAGATTCTTGCAATAGGCCTTCCCTTCCCCTGGCTGCCGGCACCGGTTTTCCTCCAGTACCTGGGACCCAGGCCTTTGCTCCGGATGGAGCCTTGGGTCTTCGCGGCTCCGAATGGAGTCATCGGTCTTCGCTCCACCACTTCGCCCCTATGTATGCAAATTAACCACCATCTTTGTTGTGTTAATTTGCGTACTCTCCTGATTGGCTGGTGAGCGTAGTGGAGGGACGGTTAATTTCCATGTTTGTCTATTATTAGGTAAGACAATACACATGCAGATAGTATGCCCTATATACAGTTAATTCAGAGTATTAATAAAATCATTATCTTAAATGAGAAATATTCCCTGGGATGCTGTTATTAAACAGCATTATTTTTCTTACAATACTTTTTCAATAATATTTTGAATTTTTCTTTTTGCTACTAAACAATCGTATCATGAGCACATTATATCCTTGTGACTTACTTTAAACTGGAAGCTAGGGATTTCTAATTCCTAGGGATTTCTAATTCAGTTTCAGATATTAACAGTTTGGTTCTAATTATTAAAAAGTCCATTCTGAGCTAAATCAAAATGTTCACTTCTCATTCACTTAGAATAGCGGTTCTCAACCTGTGGGTCACCAACCTGTGGATCGTGACCCCTTTGGGGGTCAAATGACCCTTTCACAGGGGTCGCCTAAGACCATTGGAAAACACATATATATAATTACATATTGTTTTTGTGATTAATCAATATGCTTTAATTATGTTCAATTTGTAACAATGAAAATACGTCCTGCATATCAGATATTTACATTATGATTCATAACAGTAGCAAAATTACAGTTATGAAGTAGCAACGAAAATAATTTTATGATTGGGGGTCACCACAACATGAGGAACTGTATTAAAGGGTCACGGCATTAGGAAAGTTGAGAACCACTGACTTAGAATCTCTTCCTTAGGCCCAAATCAGTCATAAAAAAGGACTGTAAATAAATGATGTATGGTCAACATCTTTATTGTTTTCCCACTTTACTGTTTCATGATTTCTTTTCACTCTGGTACCTATGACTCCTGCAGATTGAAGATAGGAGGTGTCACCCTCAAATAATGCATCCAACTAGAATTGTAATGCTGGGATAATTTTACCAACTAACCTTTTATTTTATGGTGGTAATGTAAATCAACAAATGCAGGTTTGGCTCTTTACCACAACGAAAGCCAAACTGATGAGGCAGGTGCTGGTGCAAAAGGAAAGAGGTTTATTCAGGTGCCATTATACCTGGGAGAATGGTGGACTCCCTCTCAAAGATAATCTCCCTTTCCTGCTCATGTCCTCCCTTCTTATAGAAATAGAGAAGAGGAGGGACTTTTTTCTATCAAATTATCTTGCTAGCTTTTGGTACACTGGGGACCTGTCCATTCATCTTTCTAACTTTGGGCACACTCAGTGTAGAAACTTTCCCCTATATCAGTGGTTCTCAACCTTCTGGCCCTTTAAATACAGTTCTTCATGTTGTGACCCAACCATAAAATTATTTTCGTTGCTACTTCATAACTGTAATGTTACTACTGTTATGGATCGTAATGTAAATATCTGATATGCAGGATGGTCTTAGGCGACCTCTGTGAAAGGGTCGTTCGACCGCCAAAGGGGTCGCGACCCACAGGTTGAGAACCGCTGCCCTATATCATCTTGGCCATCAAGGAGACTCCTCATTGCTCTGAGTGACTGTCTATGGCAACAGTAACCCAACAAATACCTGGCTGAGGTCTGTTTTTACTCCATGGCCCATTTATCCAACACTGAAAGTTATTGCAAGACTGAAATTCACTCTCTGCTCAATATTAAAAATAGAGATTAGCCCAACATATAGGTAAATTATGCATCAGAGTTTAAAGTAATTTTAGAAAGAATCCCAAAATGAGACACCAATATTCTCAAATCCCCCATCTTTTAGTATGTAATTCATTTCTGTAATACCCAAACGAAAGCTCAAGTTCTTATCCAGCAAGGCTGCAGTAGTTCCATTCTCTTATTGGGCTTTCCATAAAATTTATTTTTGTTTTTTTTGTTTAATTTTTAATAATTCTAAGGAAGAGTTTACAGGTCAATAAATCCATCTTGGCTGTCTTTCCATACCTTAGCCAATTATTGTGACTTAGGTTTATTTTTACTGTTATAATTAACAGCAAAGCATTCATTAAAATTAGAAATAGCATTTCGGATTGCTTAGATATAGTGGATGAAAAATACAAGAAGAATTTCCTAAAATTAGACAATTAATATTGCTTTCTCTGGAGCAGCTATCTAGATCTGTAGTTCCTCTGATGGTTTCTTGCTAGTCTCTTTTCCAGCCTGCTAAAATGTTGAAAGAATTCAATCCTTCATCTCTTCCCTGGCCCCACCGCTCTTCCAAACAACTACCAATGATTATTATCACCTCAAAATCAGGTATTCATCCTTTCCCAAGGTTAAAATATATGATACAAATAAGTTTTCCTTCTCTTAGAATTGCCTCTAGCTTGAATGAAACACTCAGGGCTACAGTTCAGAAAGACAATTTTTTATGTCATTATACAGAGCATTTAGCTCCTCATTATCTCATTACCTCTCTATTTCTGAACAGGATTCGGTATTAACTTCACTCCATCAATTGGCCCATTAAAATGTCTTCCTATACAAATGATTCAAATCTTTCCTTGAGGCTTGAAAGAGCGTTTTGTCCCTCTTTTTAGCCATCAAGTTTTCAAACATTCTTTGAAATACCTCATTATATGCATGAAAACTGTGCAAATGTTAATTTATGTATTTTGGTAGGATTTTCCAGTTCAATACCTTGCCTCATAACTCTTCAAAAAATACACACGAACGTATGTGAATACTGTAAAACCAATACAATATTGAATATGTATCTGTCTTAGCATCTCATTCATAGAAGACATGCTGTTTTACTATCAAAAGCTATTCTTTCCATCTATGCCCTCACTTTTTAAAGTGCATCACTTTCCTTTTTTAATCCCTATTGTGTGTTATCAAACTTCCTCTTCTAATGGGATATTCCCATCAGATAATAAACATGGAGACACTAGTGTGGTTAAATGTGTGGCTGTAAAGGTTATCCTGCCAGAGTTTGAATTATGACTTCCCCACTTACTACTGTGTACTATTCACTTAACCTTTTTAAACCTCAGCTTTCTCAGGTTTGAAATACAGTTAATTATAGTTTAATACTTCAACTCACATTTCATAGAGTTATTATGCAGATTAAGTTAGATGATACATGCAAAATACTTACCACAATCCCTAGTACATACTAAAATTCTAAAGGATTTGTCACTAATGCCATCCTCAAATACCTTAAACTTAAATAAAAATATCCCAGATTTAAAAAGAGTTCCTTAATTCAATTACATATCAGTCTGCAGTTTTTACCTATTTTATTTTCTCTCAGAGCCAAAGTCACAGAAATATATGTAAATACACTTTTCCCATTTCTTTACCATTATTAATTCTCCTACTTGGATTCTTTTGCATGCAAGATTCCCAAGTATTTCTGGTGTCTAGTCCTAGATCCATTGTCGTTCTACTCTGTGACTTTAATTTTTTTCATCCTATTTAACTGGGAAGCAGTCCTCTGTCTGTGTAGTTTTGTGGTCAAAATTTGTATTAAAAAATCTTGAGCCCTAGCTGGTTTGGCTCAATGGATAGAGCATCGGCCTGTGGACTGAAGGGTTCCAGGTTTGACTCCAGTCAAGGGCACATTCCCGGGTTGCAGGCTCGATCCCCAGTAGGAGGTGTGTAGGAGGCAACCAATCAATGATTCTCTCTCATCATTGATGTTTCTATCTCTCTTTCCCTCTCCCTTCCTCTCTGAAATCAATAAAAATATATTTTTTAAAAAAATCTTGATTCTGCAGGCTTCCACCCTCTGCCAATCCTACTGTGCATGGCTGAAGAACATATTCAGGGTTTGAGCCAGTTCTCAAGTCTTCTTTGGCTTTCATATTCCACGGGTAACTCTTCAGTCATCCTCACTCATGAACACTTTGGAAACCTGTGAAAAATATCTCAGAGCTTATCACAGCCTTTTAATCTCTCCAATTTCCAGTTTGGCTGCATTAAATTTCACATTGAACTTCTAAACACCCTGAACCAAGACAACATTTTCAGCCTAACAACAATGCAGGTTTTCCCCATTCATTATAAACTGGGTTGATCATTTTTTGGCCAGCAAAGCAACAAATTTTTACTTCATTTTACCCCTTCCAGTACTCAACTGAGTCTGTCATTGCTCAGAGCAAAATTGCTCTTTTCCTTATCAGCTTCAAGATGGTACACCTGCAGTTCCTACCTGGGTTCAGTTTTACCAGCCAAGATGACTACAAATACTAGCCTTTCTTACACCAGATAATTTTTTTCCCTCAGGAATAAACACTTCTTATGTCCCAAATTATAGAAACTTTTTAAAACTGGATTTCTAATAAAAGATATGTAGAGAATAGCATCAGCTGAAACATAAATATAACATGAGGTCATTATAAGTCTTTGTTTATAATGAGTTATGTTGTAAATCATTAAGATTGTGATAATGTTGTTTTAAATAGGGTAACCTTGTAAAACAGTATAGGAAGAACTTTCTAAAAGTATCACACAAACCCTAACTGGTTTGGTTCAGTGGATAGAGCATCGGCCTGCAGATTGAAGGGTCCCAGGTTTGATTCCGATCAAGGGCATGTACCTGGGTCGCAGGCACATCCCAGGAGGGGGTGTGCAGGAGGCAGCTGATCCATGTTTCTCTCTCACTGATGTTTCTAACTTTCTATTCCTCTCCCTTCCTCTCTGTAAAAAATCAATAAAATATATTTTTAAAAAATAAATAAAAGTATCACACAATATTTCCTCTTATATCTGTTGGTGAAAATTTTAGTTAAATGGTTATTCGTTACTTCAAGAGCTATTGGCTAATAAAATATTTTGAGAGGGCACATTCTAACCCCAACAGTGAGGAAGAAGGGAAAAATGAGAATTGGGTAAATAACTACAAGTCTCTACTCTATCATTACAATGCCAAAGCTCATTAGTTGATGCATTTTTATTTTCTTTTTAAGAAATATGCATTCTGTATTCTGTATAGGTCTGCTATTTTTGCATTTAATTTTAACTTTATAAAATGCAAAAAAAAATATGGCATTTATTTTGTTCACTTTACCTCAAAGCTAAGGCAAACTTCCTGATGGCTTGATTCAGATCCTAATTTCTCTTTTCTCATTTCCTTTCATTGTTGGTCCATTTTCATCTACGTTTAGGTTAATTGACCATTAATATCTGGTAAAACATATTCTCTAAAGCCAATTTTAATAGAATTTATGGTCTAATCACCTCCTGAATTTTATTCAATAATCCAATAGTAAAACTATTTTTCATATTTTTAGTTTTAGTTTTTCTCTACCAAAAAAAAAGAAAAGGCAGAAATAATTTTGGCATTCTGAACATTTAGTTTAAATCAAAAAAACAATGTTAGAAATAATAAATGACTTGAAGTTTAAGAAAATAAAAATATAAACTAGTTTGAATGGCATTTTATCCTACTTTATTTTTCTCTTTCCTTGACCTATCAGCAAAAAAACAAACAAACAACAGCAAAATTAATTAATTAACTATAAATTTAAATTCTGTTTATGTTATAAGCAGAATTTGTCTTAGCAGTGCTGTGTTCACCCTGTTGAGGGAGACTCCACATGCTGATATGTGCTAATTAGATATGTGAGAATTCTCAAATATGTGAAGAATTGACATACTTGCCTTTATCACCCTGAGTGGAGAACCATATCAGAAACAAGCTTCTTTTTCTGAAGGGAAATGTGTTATCAAGTGTTGAGAACAGCTGGCTTGACAGATTGTCCTTGTTTGTCCCAGGCTTCGATTCTGTTGAACACTTCAGCATGTA
>NW_005878267.1:0-7847 GCF_000147115.1 Myotis lucifugus | reverse complement strand
GCACTTTCTTCACACTGCCTCCATTTATTTTCCACCTGTAAAGTGGGAAACATATCAGTACCTCTCCTTGAAGGTCAATGGGAAGGTCTAAAATTATAACATTTGTCAAGTAATTAGAATAGTGCCTGAAACAGAGTAAGCACTCAAAAATAAAGCTATTATTGTTTTCATTTTTACTGTCATTATGGGCAAAAAAGGAAGGTGGGCCTCCGTTTTTTGTGAAATATATAACTCTGAAAGTAGAAAGTGATGTAATGAGACAACGGGCTAAGGTCTAACTTCCATTGTTCCTCAGAGATCATGCTAGCAGCCCCTCCTCTTTCAGAGGCGAGGACCTTGAGACCCAGAGAGGAAAAAGACACCCAGCAATTCCATGGCAGGACCAGGGCTAGAATCCAGAGGCCCCTTGGACTTCCAGGCCAGCATGCCCTCCACGGAGCTGAGAACTGCCAGAGAAAGTGTGCAAGTTTACCTAAGAGTCCGGCCAACCAGATACATTATTCTCTTTTTCAGACTTCATTTCACTGTTAAAATTTCCAGTTAAAAACCATTTCCCCTAAATTAAGCTGCTGCTGCCTAATAAGCCGCCACAACAGGATTTGAGGGAAGTGGCCATACATCATCCAAAGGAGAGCCTCCTGAGGGTCGTTGTGGGGAGTGTGAGAGTGTGTGTGTGTGTGTGTGTGTGTGTGAACAGTAAAATGCTCTTTGCACTCAACCCAGCCAACAGCAACTCAACTCATCACTGAAAGAGGAGGCCGAGCCCAGGCTAGCTCGCCGGGCAGCTGCCTGCTCTGGGAGACAGAGACAACAGTGGCAGTTCATAAATCTAGGTGTTGTAGCTGCCGCTCCCAACCTCCAGAGACATCCAGAGAGAGCCAATTTGACTCACTGCCTCCACTCCCCTCCCCATCTGTTGCAGAGGAGCCGAGGAGCTCTGTTAGAGTCCCTTTCGTCCCTGCCTCTGGTTTGCACAGCGACAGGCAGGTCATCAGCCTCTGTGATGAATTCCCGTTCTCCACTGGCCTTGACTGTACCGCTATCCACACAGAAGTCAGCCCAGCACCGGGATCCAGGAACCTTTCCCACTGGACTCACGGCTGTCAAAGGTTTTACAGCATGACTCACAATGCATCTCCCACTGCCACCTTGCACACACACACACACACACACACACACACACCACTTCACAGTGCTCACTCTTTCTACATGTGGTATACTCGATGGCATCCATTAGGCTCTGTTTTTTGAATGGTCACACCCCTTACATTAATTTCACGGCTAAGGAGTCACTGGTCTACAGTGTGAAAAAGAGGAGCAAGCACGACTCATCTCCTGAGTCCCAGGCCCTCGCACCAGGGACACATTCTGTGTTTCTTGGGGGAATAGTTTCTAGTGCCACTTTCTCCCAGGGAGTTCCCCATGCAAGTAGAAAGAGACCAATGTGGGCTTTAGCGCAGGAACGGGTGCCGGAAGCCGGTCGATCCTTGCTGCTTGACACAGTCGCTGCAGGAAAGAAACATCTGCACAGCATATGTTTCAATGGACCTGGCGTATATAGCATACTGTTCTTAATATGTTTGCTCCCTTTAGCACCATGTGTTTTAACCAAGGTCACCTCTCCGAGAAAAGTTGTTTCCCCAGGTGGGGATTTTTCCCTGAGGTTAGGGAGGGGATACAACCCCTTAATTAAGTGCCAGGCAGGTAGTTTAGCTACATAATCTTTACTCCCTGGAATGGAGATAAGAAACGCCCTAACCTTTGTAATAGAAATTGACAGGATTAAAATCGGCTGGTATAAATACGGATGTAACAAGACAATAAAGATCAGATCCTCATCAGTTCCTAACCAGAACTCCGACCAGAACTTTGGCTGGAGATCCTGGCTATAGGTCCTGACTAGGCTGCTGATCAACTGAAGGCTGTCTTCGTGTCATTCCTTCTTCGCCGACTCCGTCCACACCTTTGGGGATCCCTGGACCCGCTGGGGTTGGACTCCAGCAAACGGGGGATGCAGAACAATGCAATCACGATCCCCAGGGCCAGTGGAACCCTCATGGCTTCTTTCCCCAGGCCGCCCTCACTGTTCCTGTTTACTGGCTTCCCTTGAACTTGGGCTCAGAGCGTTCAGCTTCTCATGTGCCACTTAGGAACGCAGTCATTGTGAGCAGCTGCGTAAGTTCTCTGAGCCTCAGTTTCTCTGTCTGTAAATTGGGGGTTGCTTTTGCGATTAATCACAGAGAGCTTGCAACACCTCCTGGCATCCGCATGCTTGATACGCATCACCTGTTGTTGCTGAGCCTGCCTTTAGCCACAGAATGAGCCAGTGCCCTTCCGCTGTGGAGAACAGAGGATTAGAGGGTTATAATATTCTAATTATTTTCCTCATCCAGTATGTGGCCAGGTCTGAAAGTCGTCCAAGTGATTAAGACGTGGCAAGCAACTTATGATGGAGGAAGTAGAGATGCTGGTCTGGGAACTAAATTGTGCAGGAAGAATGTGGCACTTGCCCAGGACCTTTCTCTGTTCCTCTTATGAATCAACACTACACATTTATTAGAAATATCTGTCTTCTGTGGCTGTAAATCAGGAACACTGGCAACTAGAGGCCCTATTTCTAGTGCAGTCTTCTCCCCCTGGTGGAGTTCCACGGGCTTCCTGATGTCAGCATCGAACAGCTATGGCCCTTAAGAGGCTCAGAGGCCTCCATTCAACCAATAAGTATGGAGGGCCAGGGCCACCAGCAGCACGACCGCAGTGCCCAGAGGCAGCACGACTCCACAAGAGCCAGGGCACTTCCCCCAATTCCCTCCATTGCTGTCACAAAAGGCCACCTCAGTGCAATATCATTTCAGACTCCAGAAGTGAGGAATGGTTGAATCAGTCAGGGATGATGACAATGAGGAAGAGGAGGGTGATAAAGAGAAGGGCAGGGAAGAAGCAGTAGGTTACTTCTAATCCTCACACCAACCTTGCCAGATGATACTAATACCACCCCCACCCCCACCTTTTATTAGGCTACTAAGCGTTGGGGATACTGACATCCTGAAGGCCATATAACCATTATATGGCAAGGCCAGAATTTGAATCCAGGGCCATTTGACCCCAAATATGACACTGCTCTTCCCCACTATGTTAAGCTGCCTCCCAAAGATGGGTTTTCCCTACCATAGTGAGTCCCAACAGTTTGGATTTCCAACTTTCCTTTAATAATTCATAGGGGAGCATCTACCAGCGAATCCGCCCACTTGTTATTTAAACCCAAGCTCATCTGATCACACCACGGACTCCAAAGGTGCCTCTGCACAGCAAGCACTAATCCTGCAAATGGCTTAACGTATTGTAAACCTGAGTTGTTACACAGGTATTCGTGTTTTAAAAAGAGAGAGAGAGAGAAACCCACTGTGAACAGTATTAAAACAAATTGATTCAATATAGATTTGTATTGTGCAAACTTTCTCGGTGTATCTGCTATTAATCTTCTGGGAGCACTTAGCTTATTTACTCCAAGAACGTTGCTGTTTATCTAATTGTATCAAACATTTAATTAAAAGAGCTCTCTGCTTGCCGCCGATGCTCTGAGGTTGCATCTGAGCTGTGTCCCACGAGGACGCAGTATCTGTTACTAGGTGTTTCCAAATGAGAGAAGGTCAGTCAAATTATTAGTGGTTCTAATTAGTTTTCGCACAAGCGGCCATATTATTTAGAACCAAAACTATGTAGCAGGGGATTTTTTCCCCTCGTCTTTGAAAATAGCAACAAAAAGCAGAGTAGACTGCCAATGATTTTCTTAAAATATCCTCGCATCCAGGACATGGCTCCCCAGTGCTTCCCCTGCACCTCCGGTCACTTCTTCTAGAAACTGTACCTTTGCTCCCATAATGTGATTTGCGCCTGTCGGGGACTTATAGGCTCCAAGGCCCGTGCATGCTTGCAGTCTCCTTTCATCCTCCTCCAACTAGGATTCCCAACTGACAGGGAGGGGTAAGAAGACCTGACAGGTTACACGCAGGAAAGCATCTCAGAGCCCGTATGCGGCAGAGAGGCAATGGGACCCAGCCTTCCATCTCTGAGTGAGGGGCTTTCTTTATCTGCCTCACAGATGCCGTACGCTTTAGGCAGGAGTCAGCCAGAAGTCGACCCTGAGCCAAGGACTTGGGTAAACTTGACTTATTAAGGAAGGGTGCCAGGAGAAACCAGGGAGGGAGTGGGGGACGGAGGTCAGGAGAGGGAGGAAGCCAACCCAGGGTGTAATTTTAGGCAAAGTCTCAGCCTCCGCCTGGTCTAGCAGGGGGCTCTGGAGAGGAAACTGCTTCGAGTTTGCCCTGCCTGGAAGCCGCAGAGCAGCTGGGCGTTTGTACCCTCTCACTGGTTGGTTACAGGCAACTGAAAAGATTGGGAGAAAGTTCATTCCCAGTTCCTGTGCCCAAAGGTAACTGTCCTGTGAAGATCCCTTGTAGGAGCCTTTACAGCAAAGGTGAGGCTGGGCACACAGCTGGAAAAGGGATCTCAGGAGGGGGGGCGGGATATGCTGACAGTCTCCAACACCATGATTTCTTCATTCATCAGCAAGTATGAACTGAGCACCTACTAGGTGCCAGATAACTCTTTCATATGCACTCTCCTGATATCCCCTTCCCCAAGTCAATTTTAAATTTTTAAAATTGGATTTATTGGGGTGACACTGGTTAATAAAATTACATAGGTTTCAGGTGTACAATTCTATACTACATCATCTGTATATTGTATGGTGCGTTCACCAGTTCAAGTCAAGTCTCCTTCCATCACCAATTATCTCCCCTTTACCCTCTTCTATCTCCATGCACCCCACTTTCCCTCTGGTAATCAGCATACTGTGGTTTGTGTCTATGAGTTTTTCGCTCTGTGTGGGGTTTTTGTTTGTTTGTTTGTTTGTTTTGGGGTTTTTTGGGGTTTTTTTTTGCTCTCAGTGTGTTCTCTGTATCTATGAGTCTGTTTCTATTTTGTTTGTCACTTTATTTTGTTCATTAGATTCCACATATAAGTGAAATCATATGGCACTTATCTTTCTCTGACTGGCTTATCTCACTTAGTATAACACTCTCCAGGTCCATCCAAGTTGTCACCAAAGGTAAGAGTTCCTTCTTTTTTATGGCCGAGTAGTGTCCCATTGTGTAAATGTACCACAGCTTTCTTATCCACTCATCTGCTGATGGGCACCTGAGCTCCGAAGTCAATTTTAATCTCATTAGTTTTATCTCCTTTATAGCACTCATTTCTGCCTGGGATAGTCTCCATTTACATTTACTGGTTTGCTGTTTATTTCTTCCTTCTGCAATGAGAGTTTCACGGGAGCACCAGCTCAGGCTGCCAAGTTCACCACAGTGAAGACCAGTCCCAAGAGGTGGTATCTTCCCTACGACCTGAATGTCATGGGGGAACCAGCGGTGAGAATGAGAAGACCCTGGAGGCAGAGGACACAGAGTGCAAGGGCACTGGGTTGGAAATGAACTTGGAGTTTTTAAAGAACGGAGAGGGGGCCTTAGTGATGGAAAGGGAGGGGATATATGGCGTCAGCCAAAAAATAAAGGGCTTTGTCGCCATGGTATGTATGATGGCATTTACTCAAGTTACAGTGGGAAGCCATCAGAGAGAGGCCACGCACTACCTAGGGTGATGGCACTTTTGTGAGGGTGACTCACTCCAACCCCTCATCATCTCTCTGATGACAGGCTCCTCTGTACCTCTTTCAACCACAGCAGATAACACGGAAAAGCTGTGAGGGCTTTTTCTGGACTGATTTTCTATTCAGCAACTTATTGATGAATGCCAAAAGTGTATATGTAGACTTATGTCAACAAGATGTGATAGTGAGATTTAATAGAGACAAATTATCCACACACACGAGACAGAAAATCTTTGCAGCGCTGCAATCCTCATACTGCTGAGCTTAGCAAGTTGGGATTTGTTTTTGGAAGCTAGAATTTCAATAGCAGGATGCACCCCGTTTACCTCCTTTCTTCCTCTCTGTGCATTTCTGAATAGCCACGCATACCCCGCAAACCTCCATACATTTCAGCGGAGAATGAGAGCAGGTGTGATCACTCCCGTCTCAATGCAGTAAGCACGGCCCCATGAGGGAGGACTGGAGAGGTGTCGGAGTAAAAGAACTGGTGGGAAATGAAAAACTAATTCTTTCAAGTCCTTTGAAGACATTTCAGGTGAGTCAGGTGTGCTGAAAATGGGGCTGATTGGCCACAGAGTAAAAAGCAGCTGTCAGGCTCGGCCAGCATGGCTCAGTGGTTGAGCATCGACCCATGAACCAGGAGGTCACAGTTCGATTCCCAGTCAGAGCACATGCCCGGGTTGTGGGCATGCAGGAGGCAACCGATCAATGATTCTCTCTCATCATTGATGTTTCTATCTCTCTCTCCCTCTCCCTTCCTCTCTGAAATCAATAAAAATCTATGTTTTTAAAAAAGCAGCTGTCAGCTTCCTCTCTGGGTAGGGCTTAGAGATGATTTTTTTTTTCATGTCATAGATGAGGACTCCAAGGCATAGAGTCTTTAAGAGATTCCTCCAAGATCACAGAATCAGGAGGTACCTTTAGCCTAGAGCACCCCACTTCACCCCAAGTTTGTCCCTGTCCAGGCTCAGGATCTTCCTCGACATCACACTCTCCCAGGAAGGTGGGCTGCAACCAGAGCTGGAACCCTGAGCCACAGGGCCTCATCACCGGCAAGAGCATCTAAATAGGACTGACCACGTGGGGAAACTGCTCCCAAATTAGATCTGGAACCTTTCAGACCTGGGAGAGCAAAGTTTATGGTTCTGTTCCTAGCATTTTTAGAAATACGCCCACTTAAACGGAGAGGGAAAAAATCCTCTGGCTTTGTGCTTGAGTGGATGGATCTGGATGACAACGCCTGAATCGCTCCCTTCCGAGGGAAGAGCATTTGTGATCCACCCTCAGCCAGAGAAGATAGCAAGGTCACCTTACCTTTTTGTCACTGAGGCCCGTCACTTGGTCCACAAATTCCTCCTGGATCATGAAGGCAGCCAGATTGGCTGTGTAGCTGGCCAGAAATATGACGGCAAAGAAGGCCCACACGGACACCATGATCTTGCTGGTGGTGCCTTTAGGATTCTGGACAGGCACGGAGTTGTTGAACACCAGGCCCCAAAGGAGCCATATAGCTTTTCCAATCGTAAAAGAAGGCCCGTGGGGTGCTGCAAACGACAGAAAGGACATTCTCAGCAGCTTCCCAAAATGTGGGTGTTTAATAACTACTCGCTGGCCGCTGACAGTTGCTAGAAGATGGAATTACGTCACAGTTGTGTCCCTTCATTGCCTCAGAACCACAGCCACCATATCTCCTTTTTTTCTTTAAAAATCAGAATTCGTTCTATATTTCTATCTAACTGGGGTTTTGCCATGTTTCTTAAAAGAAAATAAAAGGAAAACAAGAAAGGAAGAAGAAATGATTATGCCAAATGTGGATTTGAGTGACAAGTAGTGTTATGACCAGTTTTAAATTTCAATTTGATTTCCATTGGGAGGGCAATCTCCTCGATACACGTAAAGAAAGCTCTCAGAAACGTGGGGCAGGGAGGGGGGTTGCTTCGGTATTCACCCCATGTGCTATCGCATAAGAACCATGCGGTTCAGTGGGACTGGTGTTTGGTATTCTAATGCGATTGCCCCTAGCACTTGCTCCTATTCAAACTCAGATGTAAAGTGTTCACAATATAGGAATAAAACTCTCTCCAAATGGAGACATGAAGGAACAGAACTACAGGGCTTAATTCTTCAAACACTTCACAGACGGGAGACGCTTGGTTGCAGGATCATGTAAACCGAACTGTGC
>NW_005878266.1:0-7847 GCF_000147115.1 Myotis lucifugus | reverse complement strand
GGAAGGGAAGGGATAGAGAGTTAGAAACATCGATGAGAGAGAAACATCGATCAGCTGCCTCCTGCACACCCCCGACTGGGGATATGCCCACAACCAAGGTACATGCCCTTGACCGGAATCGAACCCGGGACCCTTTGGTCTGCAGGCCGACGCTCTATCCACTGAACCAAACCGGTCAGGACAAAAATGGCATTTCTTAAGCCATTAAAAGTAAGATATTTTAACTCTGGTTGGTTGCTCAATGGTTAGAGTCCCAGACTGCACACTGAAGAACTGTGAGTTTGACTCTTCCATCGATGTTTCTCTCTCTCTTTCTCCCTCCCTCTCTCCCTCCCTCCCTTCTCCCTCCATCCCTCCCTCCTTTCCACTATCTATAAAAATAGAGTCAATGCTCAACTTCTGAGCAACACTGTCTGGGCCAAAATTTATTTATACCAATTTTTTGAAAGATACCTATTTGGTGTATAAATACAAAAGCTCAGCCTGAGTCTGATGCCAATGTTAATATTTATACATTATGACCCAGTTTATCGGTCTGAGTATCACATTAACCCTTATAACTTGAGATGCCCCAGTGTTATTTTAGAGCAGAACAGTACATACATCACTGAACATTATTACCTCTAAGAGAGATCATAATTTCAGCAAATGAACCATTAGATTAGGAATTTTTTAATTCCCTTTATGCTGCAAACCTATGTCATTGATTTTTTGTTGGGGGCCAGATGTAAGCTGGCAAGGTCCTTGCACCTGTAGGGGCTAGCAAAGCTGGGATCCTTACCCACACAGTTTTCCCAGACTTGTTTGGATGGCGTTTATCAGTAGAATAAGAGCAACATTTGTAGAGCCTTTCATAGCTTACCAAGAAGTCTGTAATTATTTACTGAGATATACTGTACTGAGAACTTGTCCTTCTGCTGTGTCCTTCGCTTAGAGATTAAGAGGAACAAAGAATACATTCCTCTTGATAGACCTTCTATTCAGTGTGTTGTGTATAAATAGTATTGTGTAGCTAATAAAGTTGCTTCAGTTCATCAAGAGAACTGGGGTCCTCCCGATCCCGCTTTCCTGTCTTTCTTTCTTTTCTCAATTCCCACCTCCCTGCCTCAGCCCGGCTCAACCCTGTCAGGCTGGCCCTGACAGATCTGGCGCCCGAGCTAAGGGACTGAGGAACTGGGAAAAAGACGGTGAGGAACTCCGTCGGGCTTGGAGAGACGACGGTGAGGAACTCCTCCAGATAAAGAGTGCACTCGTTAAGGTAAGGGAGGAGAAATTTTTTGGTAATCGGGAATAAAGCATGGGGCAATTAGAATCTAGAGAAAATGCTCTTTATGGGCAAATGTTAAAGTTTATGCTCAATAGTAAAGGAACTAAGGTTAATAACAAGCAAGTAGAAAATTTTTTAAAATTCATTCAGGAGGTCTACATTTCCTTATCGAATTTAATACGGGATTGTTTAGATCCCAGGCATGACCATAATCAACCGTCTCTTAAGCCAGAAAAAAAGGAGAAACAACGTGATAGCACAAAACAGGGGTCTAAAAAAGACAGTATATTAAAAAGAAATAATGTAACTTTTAAAGACAATTTAACTCCTCAAGATGAGGAGGATTTTGAGGAAGCTGCTGCTCTTTGTCATGATGATAATACAGGTATTGTTCAGGCAAAAGAGGAGGAAAAATGTTTTTCTGCTGGAACTGAAGAGGGCAGTGATATAGAGGATGTGTTGGAATGCTTTTTAGAAAAATTAAAGCTTCTTGGCAAGAAAAAGAGAAGCCGCGGGGGCCGTTCCCGCCGCTCTCCGCTGCCTTGTGCAGCACCAGTTCCACTTTCCCCTCTCCAGATGGCTTTGCAGGAGGCACGAAAGTGTGGTGAGGATTTGGGCATGCATGCCTTCCCTGTTATGGAACAGGTGAACCCTCACACGGGACAGCGTGAGCGTGCTTATGACCCACTTCCTTTTAAAACCTTAAAAGAGTTAAAAACAGCCTGTGCTCAGTATGGGCCCACTTCCCCTTATACTTTAACCATCTTGGAAACTATGGCCTCAGAGGCTCTCCCACCTAATGATTGGAGAGCTATTGCCAAGGCTTGTTTATCAGGAGGGGATTATCTCTTGTGGAAATCAGAATATGATGAAAAGGCTAAGGAACAAGCTTCTCGTAATCGAGCTGCCCAGATTAATATTTCTTATGAAATGCTGGTAGGTGAAGGAGTTTATGCTGATACCCATAATCAAATTCAATACCCCCAGGAAGCTTATGGACAGATTAATGGAGCTGGGATTAGAGCCTGGAAAAAGCTGCCCACCTCTGGTCAGAAAACAGAGGAGCTCTCAAAAATTATTCAAGGGCCAGATGAAAAGTATCAGGATTTTGTCTCTCGGCTATTACAGGCTGTTGGCCGAGTAGTGGTGGATGGAGAGGCTGGCATGTTAATAGTTAAACAGTTGGCATATGAAAACGCCAACACTGCCTGCCAAGCTGCACTGCGGCCCTATCAAAGACAGGGGACTCTCTCAGATTATATCCGCATTTGTGCAGATATTGGTCCCTCATATATACAAGGAGTTGCCATTGCAGCTGCATTAAAGGGAACCACCATTGAAGGAATTCTTCAGCAACAATTTAGCACAGGGAAAAGTCCAACATACAAGTGTTACATTTGTGGAGGAACAGGACACATAGCAAAACAGTGTCCTTCTAATAAAGGGGTTAATAAAGGAAATGGCAGAGGTCCCAAACAACCTGGACTATGCCCTAAATGTAAAAAAGGAAAACATTGGGCAAATGAGTGTAAATCTAAGATGGATATCCAGGGAAATTCTTTGCCTCAACACCAGTCGGGAAACTACCAAAAGGGGCCAGCCCAGCCACGGCAAATAACAGGGGCATTGTCTATTTACCCTCCTGTCTCTATGCCATCTCAAGGCCAGCAGCTGCACAGTATCCAGCCTGCCCCAGAGAACAAAATAGATACAAGAGCTATTCCAAGCAACCCCCGGAAGTACGGGGCTGGACCTTGGATCCATAGAGATGAAACATTCTATCTGCCCTGGGTGCTGCCATTGCTTATTAAAATAAACAAAATATCATTAGATTTAAAACCTTCCACATAGAGAAGAAATGACAATTTCCTTGCATTTCTGATACAGCTACAGCAAATGCCACCAGATCTGAAATTTAAAAATAAGTCTGGGATTTCTATACACATGTAAAGAGAAAACTAGCTTGGAACCAAGACGCGCATTGTCCGATTTTGGACATTTAGATAGAGTTTTAAGCTGAAATCTCTTTGCATATATACAAAATAAAACCCAAGACTGATTATTTCCTAAAAAAAATAGCAAAATTTGACCCAAAGGAAAAAAGATGCTGGCTAGAGTCTAGCAGCAGGATTGGCATTTCCATAATAAAGAACAGTTTTTAAATACTAATAAAGAACATTAAAAAGTTAACCTCAAGGCCAAAAAGAAAATTCAGTAAAATTGTCTCTGTTACAAGAATTTGCTAAGAATATACCTTAAAATAATAAATTGGATTTAAATCTCAAGAATTATTAAAATATATTAATTATAAAAATCTAAGTAGCCCAGGTAAAAGACGGCTATGCCCTTTAATTGAGGCTGGCTTCCCAAAGCAATTTCTAACAGAGGAAGGGCTAGCCTCCCTTCCCCCAACAGAGCAGGTAGGCCAAAAATTTCCTGCCAGTGACAACTTTTAAAGAGAGGCTTGCTTCTCAGTTTCCCATCCTTAGTAGAAAGAATATAACTAATTTGCATTTTAATGGTTACATGTTTCCAGTCAATGGCAGCCCAAGGCTTTGAGAGTTTACTAAATTAAATTAGATATTCTGAAATAACAAAATGCTAAAATATTAATCTAAATTTCCCTCATGAAAAATCTAAAGGACAGAATTAAATCTATTGATTATGTCATGTATTTTTAAAGTTTATTCTTAAAAATGTTACTAATTGAGAAATGCTAAATATTTAACTTGCCAGCTAAGAGTTTAAAGTTCTGGTTAAATAAATTGAAAGAAATCATATAATTATAGTAAAATTTCAACATTTGTTTAATTGAAAAAAAAGAATAAATTCTGTTATCCCAACCAAAAATTTTAAATACAAAGATCAGTTTTAATTTAATTAATATCTTTTAATAATTATAAAAGGTATATAATCTTTAAATTATATATACACATATATATTTAATAGTCTTTTAAATTAAATTTCAAAACTATAATCAAGGAATGACTTTAGGACATTTCATGGGCCCTGAAATGTTTTCAAAAGTTTATTTTCTTTTCTTAAAGAATTTTTTAATAAAGCCAATTTAATATACTTGAAATCACATAGAAAGCTTTATCAAATAAATATTAATAAATATATATTTTAAGTTTTTGCCTCTAAGAAAGAGCAAAACAAATTATCTTATTTAATATTTCTTAAAATACAGCAGTAGAATTTTAAAATATATTTTAAAATAACAAAAGCTCATTAATAATTTTTAATATTTTACAACAGCATATTAACATTTATTCCAAACAAGCTTACAAACTAATTGTTTGGCAGCAATTTAATAAAAACATGAAAGGATTTTATCCCTTCCACTGTGTGGAGGGCCCCCTGGAAAGGCACTTAAGCATTCTATATTGACCTCTCTTGACCTTTTTGCCAAGGGGGTCCCTCTTCCAATTGCCTACAACTGTTGCCTAAGCTCTCTGTTCATACTGAGGTTGAAGCCTCATGGTGGCTGGTACCATAGATCTATCTCTTGCCCAATAGCGTAAGCTGGGCCCTCTCTGGAGAACAGACCTGGGTTCCCCGTGATCAATGCCGAGGCCCCGCCAGCAGGCGAGGGGATCCAAAGGCAGTTACTGGGCATGGAGGCCACAGGGGCATACACTACCAAGGAGACAGAACTAAACCTCACATCACCCTGCTTGGCCCCGGAGGATGGCTGGTAGTCAATGACAGGTAAGACCCCTCAGGGAGGAGCGACCTAAGACAGGCACAGCCGCAGGGGGGCCTCAGGGGAGAACTTGGGGGTCAACAGAGGTGGGACAGAGATCCTCACCCCCCCAACTATACAGGGGCTTGAACACTCGCCCCTTCTGAAGGAGGTCTCCTGCCCCCATGGCTGCTGCACTTCCCATGCCCAGCTCAGATCGGGACCCAGATAACAGAAAGAGACTTAATCCAGCCGAAATCAGTACCCAGATAGCAGAGACTTGGCTAACAGCAACTACCCTATATTTAAATCCAGCTTAACACCAGGAATGCTCAGAGCCTTCTCAAGGATACAAAATAATCCTTTCCATTAATATTTACAGTATAAACTAAAATTGTTATTAAAATATTAAATCTAACAATAAAATAATAGTCAAGTTTTCAGATTAATTAAAACTAGCTCAAGAAATATTAATCAAAATTTTCATTTCATAGATATATTGCTTAACATACAATAACCTAAAGCAGTCATATTTTTTGTACAAAAAATTAAAATTTAAAGTTATCTAGACTTCATTATATAATTTCCAAAAACCTCCTAATAATTAAATTTTTAAAAAAAGGGGGGAGGATAGTGGAAATATAGTGGAAGAATACCATATAAGGAAAAATATCCTGTAACTAATTTACATCTAGAAAAATTTTTTCATTTATAATGCTAATAACAAGACACCCATGAAAACACATATGGTGTCAAATAAGCCAAAGGAAAATCGTTTGGACAAAAATTAAAAGAATCCCAAGTCTAAATTATAGATATGATTCCTTTATTAACCTTTGGTCGAGAATACGTTTGTATATTTTCAGAAAACAACTCCAAGACCATACGGATTCCAGAGAGGAACTGATGGGACTGCTCCAGCCACAAAATAGCAGTGGCCCCGTGAGACAACAAGAAGAGAAGCAGTCCAGAAATAAAGATGGTGAAGACGCCTTATCATGCTAGCAGTCAGCAGCTGTGCGTCGCTGCAGGTTGCCCAGGACCAAACCAGAGAGGGTCGGACCTGCATTGCCACCATTTGTCCACCATCCAGAACTGAAATATTACTGCTGACATGTACACATAAAAAACTGTCGGACACTGAAACATGAACTTTGCCTAAAAAACAAAGAAGGGGGATCTGTTGGGGGCCAGATGTAAGCTGGCAAGGTCCTTGCACCTGTAGGGGCTAGCAAAGCTGGGATCCTTACCCACACAGTTTTCCCAGACTTGTTTGGATGGCGTTTATCAGTAGAATAAGAGCAACATTTGTAGAGCCTTTCATAGCTTACCAAGAAGTCTGTAATTATTTACTGAGATATACTGTACTGAGAACTTGTCCTTCTGCTGTGTCCTTCGCTTAGAGATTAAGAGGAACAAAGAATACATTCCTCTTGATAGACCTCCTATTCAGTGTGTTGTGTATAAATAGTATTGTGTAGCTAATAAAGTTGCTTCAGTTCATCAAGAGAACTGGGGTCCTCCCGATCCCGCTTTCCTGTCTTTCTTTCTTTTCTCAATTCCCACCTCCCTGCCTCAGCCCGGCTCAACCCTGTCAGGCTGGCCCTGACAATTTTTCTATGAAATGATGCATAGTACTTTAAGAATAAAAGTTATTTATAGACATATTAAAAATACTTTGTTCATAATAATATAGTGAAAAACTGAGATACAAACTCTATTCAATGAAAATATAATAACACTGATAGAACATTAGCTCTGGCAAATAAGTCATTAAAGCATAACTTTTGGATATTGTATTACAAGTATATACACTTATCTCTTCTATATTGAAAAATTTCAGAAGCATTCTATACTCATCCAAAAATTATACTTGCTTTCTTTCAGAGACAAATTTCTGAGCAAAAATAATGACCAAATAATTGTTTTTAAATTAAAGCAAGTATAATTTAAAAAAGTAAAAGATAATAATCCTTTTATAAGATTCCTGAGAATTATGAAAATTACCCAAAGAAAATGGTATCAATGTCATTTAGCATTAAATTTAGGATAACATGCTAATTATAGTTGCATTCAAACAAGCGTCAGTGCTATTAAATAATAAATATATTGCTAGGATATACTGTAACCAAATTATGTTTACTGTCTCAATATTTTGAAAATACTCAAAATTGCACCAAAATTTTTGGTGAGATTAAACACAATGGCACTAGTACAACTAGAAAATTACATAAGTGCATTACATTTTCAACAATCAAAGGATGTACATTTTGTTTTAATATGAATACCACTATCACATCACTAAGATTTCCAAGCTGTTTCTGACTTTCTGTTTCATTGCATTAGGGCAAGGCATAAAAGGACATAGTGATGGAGTGCTACCAGCCAATTTTCCTTATGAAGGAAAAAGTGGAAGTAAAGTAATTACCATTTATTCCCCCCTTGAGACTTGAGGTGGTGAATACACAATAAAATATACAGATGATGTATTATAAAACTGTACACCTTAAATCTATATAATTTTATTAACCAATCTCACCCCCACAAATTCAATAAAAAAGTAAATGAATTATATTTTAATTGGACTTGTAGTCTGGTATGCACATTCTATTCTATTTTATATTATTTGCAAACATTTTTTTCATTTTCAGCTTGTTTTGACTTGTGAAGAGATAGATAGATGAGACTTAATACCTGACTTTGAAGAGTTAGAAATATCACTTTAGTTGTCCATATTTATACTACCATACAAATAATTTATAGCAGACTGCACACTTTTACATCAAGTCTCATGATACTCAGCATGTGCTAGTCCTGAACTCTACATTCTTCACCCTTTTACCCCTCTTGCCCCATGGTCACAGGTAAACACACATTAATGCTGCAATAATATGC